>NC_133489.1:15937838-15941862 GCF_025370935.1 Choristoneura fumiferana | reverse complement strand
AATTAGAGGTTGAAATAAAAAATACAAAGACTCAAAAACCAATCTTAATTTGATTGCTCGTGTCGCGGTAGTTCCGAAGGAGTGTTGACGTTTCTCGATTCTACTCGTGACCAGGCCACTGTAATGTTGTCGAAACGTCGAGGTAAATATTACTCGTACGTTTAGCGTGATAAGTCCCGTTGGTGGTATTTTTACTATTAAAAACCTGTCAATAAGACAGACAAGAAACAAACTAAGTCTTTTTGAAGGTGTGTAGTTGTAAATAGAACTCGCTCTTTTGATTCCCACGATGGTTGCGGTGCCTTATAAATACCGTGTTTATTATTTTTAAGCAGTTATTTTATTAATCGAAATAAATTCTTCAGCTACAGATAGAATTAGATAACTTCCAAAGTTGTTTAATATACTTTGGTGAAAAATGTACATACATATTTCTGCTCGAAATTGTGACTTGTGTAAATCACTTAATTCAAATGTATATACAAAATTAAAAACATTGTTTAACACAAACACAGCCTGTTTTATTTCTGTCTGTTTTCTACCTCCTTTCCAATATCCGCTCTGTCTGATTTCAGTTACAATTCTTAATCTATGTCCCTATCGGTCGTCACACTCGAAGCGCAATGGCTTAGAGATAGCTATCTCTTGTACCCTCGCGCTCACCGTACGTATTTTGTTCGTTATTCATTTAGTAAATCACAAAGGTGAATCACGAGACCATAATGTAGTTTTAAAGTTTTAAGGTGCGACCAAAACCTTAACTGCTTAAAAAACCGGCAAGAGAGTGTCGGACACGCCCGAAATAGGGCTCCGTAGCCATTAGAAAAAATTAAGTACTTAATATTTTTCTAAGGATTTCGTATTTTGTACGAAATATACCAAGTTGAGGTATATTTTATACCTTAGGCTGCTATTTACTCTTAAACTAGTAATAGTTCTCAAGAAAACTTAACCGTTATAGGATTCCTTGTAAGTGATTCCTTGTAACTTACTACCATCCTGATTTTTTTCAAATTTTTCCACCCACCGGTTTAGATTTTAGAGGGGGGGACGGGGGACGCTCGATTTTAATGAAAATTTGCACTTTAAAGTTGAATATTTCGCAAACAAATCACTGAATCGAAAAATTGTCTTAGCAAACCCCTAATGATTTTAAAGACCTATCCAACGATACCCCACACTATAGGGTTGGATGAGAAAAAAAATCACCCCCACTTTACGTCTATGCGAGGTAACCTAAAAAAAATTTTTTTAGGTTTTTATTGTACCATTTTATCGGCATAGTTTACATATATATCCGTGCAAAATTACAGCTTTCTAGCATTGATAGTCCCTGAGCAAAGCCGCGGACGGACGGACAGACAGACAGACAGACATGGCGAAACTATAAGGGTTCCGTTTTTGCCATTTTGGCTACGGAACCCTAAAAACGTGTGACGTACGGTATCGCAGTGACGCACCGTATGCGCACTGTTTTTATCGCATGCTCTCCACACCGCTTCTTATATACGCAAACCCTGATGCAGCGCAAACGTTTTTATGCAACCGCAATTTACTAGGAACGTATATAACATACGTATATATCTATACTTACCATAGATAAAATATCATTGGTATATTATAAAACTTTAGCGGAAAAACGTAATGTCAACGTCAAATTCGTATAATTCAAAATCAAATTCTTGTAAAAATCATGCATAAATTAACATAATTTATATTAAAAATACAAAAAAATTGCAAATAACAAAAAACTACCAAACATTAAATAAAAAAGGGAACTATGTTTGAAAATCCGGCAACTGCTTTAATTTTCTTGATGACCATCCACTGGACGACTTGCCTAGTACCTCCCAAGTTTCAATGGAAGACCATTGACTTTACTTGGGAAGGTGGAACTAAAGAAAAGGCAATAGCAGACGAGTCCTACATACCCCAGAACATAATGCCGACGGGAATTGGCAAGGTGGCAAGACAAACTATTTATTACCATTCAAGGTGGAAAAAGGTAATTTATTGATAAACCTACAGTAAATTCAATAGAATCTGTAAATTTTCTACATATTTAAGACACCCTATCGTGGGCACACTTGATTATATATGTCCCTGTTGTTGCAATTATCATCTAAAAGGAATCAAAAAAGAATAATAGGCACATCACAAAGCCTTAGGCAGCCCGGTGTTTATATTAGTAGGCTGGAAGTGTCTACAGGATTGTCAGATTCTATTGAATTGGAGTTAGGTGCTACTTTACTAGATGTCAATGTTTACCAATCCTTGGCTTTTACGTAATAAATAATCGGAAGATGCGGAATTTAAATCTGTCCAACCAGTCGAAAAACGTAACCGTTTGCATAGTAAAATAGAACAAGTATGCACACTCCGACCCTTTAGGAGACTTCACTGCCTACTCCGGCGCGGACGCTTAAGGTTGTCGATGTCTATTTTAGATTAATTAATTACCTACCGGCAAATAATTTTAATATGAAAGTTAAATAAAATTGGTTCATATCTGTCTAGAGAAACAAGATTCTTTGCCGCTCTATTGTTATTATTATACTAATTTAAAAATATTATTTATAAATTCGCCGAAGTGGTGATGGCTACTGTGTACGTACATACTACTCATGTTTCCTATCCTACACATAATACTTTAACTATATTGTTTATAGGTAGGTAGGTATCTATTATTTTTTATGTGTCCTTGTACGAAACTATCACACTACACTTATATACTACTAATTTACAACTATGCCTAATACAAAAAATACGTAAGCACGAGTACGCGAACGTAAAAAGTGATCATCTCGCGAAGCAAGCGCAAGAAGAGCGAGCTAAAATCGAAACGTACGGCAGCAACGGCAGCGCAGCCTTTGATTAAAAAAAACTTAATCCCCCATTCCTCCTTAAATTATCAGTGTGTGCGTGCGGCGGGTGCGTGCGTACCGGCGCCAACCGGCGCGCACAGATTTAAGCCGCGCGATGTACTTTTGTTCGTAGTGAACCTACTTATTCTATTTTACTATGCCGTTTGCGTATAGTGGTGCGTGGTGGCATCTATCGCATCCTTCAAACATCACGACGTCACGACTCCTACTTTCCATCACCTTCAAGAGAAAAACAGCTACGTCTGTGCGACACAATGTATTTCATAATAATATAGCTTCATTAGATTAACTGAGTGCTTAAAGTATCATCAAAAACCGCCCATAATCGAAATTAACGTCGCTATACTCGCTATACCCAGTGCCGGCTTTATGTGCCTAACAAATGCAAACCTTTATTTTTTTCGCTTGTGTCTAAATGGGCGCCGACACAATCTAAAGTACAATTCAATAGAATCTGTCAATTTTCTACATATTTAAGACACCCTATCGTGGGCACACTTGATTATATATGTCCCTGTTGTTGCAATTATCATCTAAAAGGAATCAAAAAAAGAATAATAGTCACATCACAAAGCCTTAGGCAGCCCGGTGTTTATATTAGTAGGCTGGAAGTGTCTACAGGATTGTCAGATTCTATTGAATTGGAGTTTACAAGCGTACGTGCCTTTCCCACTAACTGACTCCAGGTTACAATTAATGCCTTCACACTACTACCAGACTTAATTTTCTCTCTCATATTTTTATTTAATCGTCACTCCTCCAGGTGTCCCAGCCTCCTTGAACTACATCCCGCTAAACGGCACGCAGCAGCAGCCCCTGACGCCGTACCCGTCGTGGCACGACGCCTTCGTATCAAGCAAGGCCTGCTGCGCCGCCACCAACAACACGGTCGTCTCTGCCTTCCGCGTCACGGTGGACAAGAGCGATCGGCTCTGGGTCGTCGATAACGGCGTCGCGGACATGGCGAGTAAGGGTCTCTCCACATCTCTTGACGTGGAATCGGCTTGAGCCGACCAAAAAACGCTAGGGTGCCCCCACACGCAGTCGCTGTCGCTCGTTTGCAGCGATAAATCTGATCACGTGACCTCATTTTGAAGGTGATTTTGAATTTCCCGCGACTCAAAGTTGCGTCAAGTCGC
>NC_133489.1:15904147-15937738 GCF_025370935.1 Choristoneura fumiferana | reverse complement strand
CGCGTCGAGCAGCAGCGACAAGGTGGCTTCTTGCAGGGAATGGTCTTGATCTTGGAAGCTGATTTCTTAATGTCATTGAGTAGCAGTCGTGGCAGCGCAGCGGTACAAATTTAAGAAATTGCAGTGAATGAAAAAATAAATAACACAGTTTTTGCCGAAATTGAAGAGCCTTTTTTTTCAAGCGATAAAGCTCAACATTTTCAGCTTTATCGCTATATGTCACTAGACCAGATTTGACGTTGGAAACGGCGTCGAGCGACTGCATGTGGCACCACCTTTATGTCCACGCAATAAGAGCGAAAAAGACGTCTTCCCGTAGTTCCCGTCTGTAAACATCTTTTCTCGTCGGCCGAGCGAGCCGTATGCTCAGTGTATTTTCCCGTTCACAAAATACGTCACGTACGTCTCAATTTGTATGGAATGGAAACACGGACAGCGCCTCTAGCGGAAAGTTTGCGCAATAACTTTTGTGAGTGTAGGTTTGCTGCATAAACTATTTCCTCCGCGTATCGTAACGAAAACGGGTGACGACGCCGCACCGTGGACATGTGGTGGGACGTATCGACGATCGATCCATAGTAAAATAGAACAAGTAGGTTCACTACGAACAAAAGTACATCGCGCGACTTAATGTGTGCGCGCCGGTTGGCGCCGGTACGCACGCACCCGCCGCACGCACACACTGATAATTTAAGGAGGATTAAGTTTTCTTTATTCTTTAGTCAAAGTTGCGCTTAGGGCTGTAAAAGTAACGAAAACCTTGGTACCCGTATGTATTCGTTACTTTATTAACCAGTACTCGTTACTATCGTATCGTTTCGTTACTCGTATCGTTACTTTTGATGCGAACATGAAGCAGAAACACCGCATCCCATCACCGTGCGGTATGAACGAACGTACTTTATTTTATACAAAGCAAAACCGAACTGCATCGTTATCATATCGTCGGTCTAGATGTGACGCACCGTAACTGTTTTTTTTTTAATGCGGTTCTTAATGTTCTGATGTATATTTTTAAGTAATTATTGTAATAAATCTAAACTAATTTTGTAATTATAATAATTAATTTTAATTTATGTCAGTATTATAAAGCTGAAGAGTTGTTTTATTTGGTTGAACGCGCTACTCTCAGTAAAATGATTAAAGAATGACAGTTGAACCAGAACAGTGTACGACAGATAAGGGTTATACGGGTAACGAGACGTATTCGTGAGTAACGATTCGTTACTTCAAATCAGATGAAGTACTCGTTACTCAGTAGAGAATACATACGGTTTGCTACTTGCGCTGCCATCGCTGCCGTACGTTTCGATTTTAGCTCGCTCGTCTTGCGCTCGCATCGCAAGATGATTACGTATTTTTTGTATTAGGTATAATTGTAAATTAGTGGTATATAAGTGTTGTGTGAATGTTTCGTGCAAGGGCACATAAAAAAAATAGATACCTACCTATAAATAATATAGTTATAGTATTATGTGTAGGAAACATGAGTAGTATGTACACAGTCGCCATCACTACTTCGGCGAATTTATAACTAGTATTTTTAAATTAGTATAATAATAATAATAGAGCGGCAAAGAATCTTGTTTCTCTAGACACAGATATTAGACAATTTTAAGTTAACTTTCATACTAAAATGATTTGCCGGTAGGTAATTAATTAATCTAAAATAGACATCGACAACCCTAAGCGTCCGCGCCGAGAAGTAGTCCAGGCCAGAAGGGTCTGAGTGTGCATACTTGTTCTATTTTACTATGATCGAACAAAATACCGCTGTCATTACACCTCGTGTTCTTGTGTGCGTGACCAGGCGTATACGTATGAAAAGTCATAATGTTTTTTTCCATTCTTTTTCAAGGTCAAGTCAGACAGATAGCGGATCCCGCCATATTCGTTTTCGATCTCACAAATGACAAACTGATCCACAAATATGTATTCAGGGACGATGAACTAAAGGACTGCTCTGTACTCACTAGCATTGTAAGTACAATTTACATACGTCTCACTGCAGGGCACACGCCTTTGTTGTGATTCCCTCGCGGCCCCAGCCCAGTGCCTCACTATGTTTATTGAATTAGGCGTTACTTTGCGGAGGTCCATATCAATGAACTAAAATAATTTCCTTGCTCACCCTTGCTTGTATGTGGGTACTTGGGGAGTTACAGTGACAAGTTAAAACGGTGGTTGTGGTTCGCTAGTCTAACAACTGGTAGCATGGTGTACGGTTGTGTCACTCTGAAGATGAGCTCTGGTTGAGTTCGAAACGCGTCAGTGTAGTGTGGTGGTGGTGATGGATGGGTTTGTGTGATTTGTGTGTGTTCTTACAGTGTGGAGGTGGAGGAACTGCATGAACACGCATATTTTGCATAAGCTTAGCTATCGTAAGGTCGCGGGTGTGCAAGGAAATTATTTTAGATCAGTATGTTTTCCTTCGTTGTAAATTTCAGCGGCGTCTTTAGCCCATGTAGCGCCCGTGTGCATTTATTACTTTAGCGCCATCTAGGAAGCGCGCGGAATGCTACGGCCGGCGCCCCTAACACCGCTGCGCCCGTGTGCGTGCAACGCACACCGTGCACTATAGGTAAAGACGCCTCTGGTAAATTTCATATGTTATTTCGCAAATAAATTTCGAATAACTCAGAGTTGCAAGCGTGGGTTCGGACCCACGTCACGACCCTCTGCTTGAGAGTAGGGCATGCTCCGGGAATTCCGGTACTGAAAGTACCGGGAATCCCGGGAATTTTCGAATACACTGGTACCGGTTCTGGGAGAAAAAAAATCCCGGTTCTTCGGTTCCTTCGGTACTGAGTTTGTAACTAAATTAATTGACGTTTTTGAATTCAAAAATTACGCGTGGGCCTTGTAATGCTGTCACCTTAAGCGATTCACACACGCTCGGTTTTATTCGGGTGCAATCGGCATGCTCGGTCCGCCTGCTGCCCGACCTGACGACGGCGACGACGACGAATGGTGAACCAGTGTCCCCTAGTGTAAGTTTTCGGCTACAAAATACGTCTCGATCGCGTTCGCGATAAAATCTCAATTTGTATGGAAACACGAACAGCGCCTCTAGTGGAACGTTTGCGATGTTCGTGTTTCCATACAAATTGAGATTTTACGCGAACGTGATCGACACGTATTTTGTAACCGAAAACTTACACTAGGGGTACTGAGGTCTTATTGCTTAACGCACTTGGTATCACAATCGTTTTTACCATTTCTTTCTGTCACTTCGTGTAGGATGAGGGTAGAAGGAGATGGTAATTGCAACCGCTAATGTCAGCGCGTTAGACAATATGGCCTCAGGTAGTCAAAATATAGCTGTTAGGATTTAGTATTGGTACTATCCTGTAGTCTGTATGTCTAAACGATTGATAATGATAGTGATGAGCTTGTTTGTGTTTATATCTATGTAATGTTAATTAACACTACCATCTAAATAACAACTACTTATATGTTAGTGATGTGTTACGTATCTTTTTGTTCTATTTTGTCATATTTTTATATACTTACAGTAATATGCTTGCATTTGACCAGAATCACGCCTAAGCAAAGATGTTGACTGAGGTGGAGCATGCTTGCCAAATAAATGTCCATTCACCCTAGATTTTAAGACCGCCTCATTGTAGCGATCAGAAAACACAGAAGCTGGCAAGGCTTTCCACTCCTTAAATATCCGGCCGGATAATGAAGGACGAGCGAAAACGCTTTGTGTGAAGTTTAAGGATGCTGACAACATAAAGGTGAAGATTCCGCCTACTTCTGGTCGACCTGTGAATGGAAGGAACTGATGGAATAAGATTGTGTAGCACCGAGCACGAGCTACCCTTCTGCGGTGGCGAACTCTGTTAGCAAAAATTTACCACAAAATCGCCGCTAATGAGTTTCTTCATCGCTCGCCGTTCCACCGAATCCAAAGCAGCCAACTAGTACTGGGCAGAGCCGTCCTAAAGGTGACAGCAATAGGTACTCCATGCAATACCGGACTCGGGCTCTGTAAGGGTGAAGGAGCTGGTCCGCAGTAAAGTATCGCCTAACTTTGGAAAGGATGCCAAGCTTTTTCGCAGCGGTTTTCACCAAGGCCTCGATGTGACCCCCAAAGTTTAGTTTGGAAGAAAAGTGCGAATATTCAGCGGTTTTTTTTTGTCGTTAGTTTCTGGCAGGTGTTATTAAAAAGAAATTTTTATGAAAATTAAAGACAATACCGATGCTAAATTTCGCGTGATTAAAATTGACGCAATGTTCTTTCTGTTGTGCTTATAAACGTGGGATGCTAATGGCGTTTGACCGAGCGGTCAAAACGCTCGAATATTCGCCCTTAAAACAAGTGTAGCTGAAAGGTGGTGGGAAATAGAAAGAGGCACAGGACGGAAAATAAACACGACTGAGTTTTTAAAACCGACTAAATTGGCACAGGTGTGAGAAATTCAAAGTCAGAGCAAAAGCATGAGCTTTTCTTACAGCATGAGTGGTCTTGTGGAACGGGAATAACCACACCTGGCGGTAGGCGTTAAACTCACCCAGAAGTGCAACCTGCGCTATAGAGAACCGCCGTAGGACCACCGCAGCCGAGTCACAGAGGGAAAAAACCAGCCCGCACAGTGCGCACAGCGGCAATGCGGAGACATTTGAGCGAACGTTATAGGTACACAGGCATATAGGATCTTTTCCATACCTGTGTTTTGACTTTTGTTGATTAAATTTTGCACTTTGTTAATTTTTTTGGGTTAAATTACAACAATTATCACTTTACAGGTGTTTCATTTATCAAATTAACAAAAAAAATACAATTCATTTACTCAGTACCGAAAAGTACCGAAATCCCGGGAATTCCCGGTTCTGCCCCAGTACCGAAAATCTCAGTCCCGGTTCTGGAAATGGTACCGGTACCGCATGCCCTTTGAGAGGCTGGTAGATTCTGGTAAAAAAAGTATTCTATACAATACAATACCTACAGTTATATAACTCTTTATTGCACACCAACACATAGCAAGGGTAAGCAAGGCGGCCATCGCTTCAGAGCGATCTCTTCCAAGCAACCTTTACAGACACGCTATCGCTTCTATTTAGGTACTTAGTTCGTCTGTGAGATTATTAGAAAATAACCTAACCAACGAAAAGTAGGAAAACCCCCGACTTTGTCACTTCAAAGTTCAATATCTCAAAAACGGCTGAACGGATTTTGATGAAACATGTCTAAGAACCCTCGCTAGATAACCTGGTTTCAAATAAAAACAAGCATTCAAATCGGTCCACCCGTTTAAGACCTACGGTGCCACAGACAGAACTTATAATACTCCTCTTTTTGCGTCGTGGGTTAAAAATATACCATCGCGGTCCGTTTGTACTTGAGTTGAGTTTATTAAATAAGCAAATGTTATTTACCTACTTCAAAAGGTAACAAGGATTTTTTTAACATATCAATGTGGATTATTAATTAAATATTTACTCAATTATAAAAGTTACTGTTTACTTAGAGTCCGCACAAAATAGGCTGGCCCTATAGTCATTACGATTTTCATTGTTAATAATACGATGCCACTATAAGTAAGGTAGGTTCTTATTACAACGCCATTAATGGCTAATTTTGACAAAATCACGCGTCTTCGTGGATGGCACTAGGTATATGAAGATTAAGTGTGAAATGGTTCCATGGTGGCTCATAAATTAAAGTCTTTGATCGCGAGGAGTGACGTCACGCGGAACTTTAACTGGCTGTATCATATGTGTATGGCTGTGTGTGTGTTTCATAATTCTTGGTCCCAGCAGTGGGACGTATATAGGCTGAGATGAGATGAGATGAGATTGACAAAAGAAATAATAATTGTATTATCCGATATTTTTTGAAAATGTAATGATGGACTACTTCATTATATTTTTAGGAATTGTTACAAATGGTGTTATTTCATAGTTCAAGTTTGTGTACTTACCTAGATACTATTATGGCAAGTGTGGGTGCTTGAATTTGAACTGATAAGTAAAGTTATAAAAACAAAGTGCTCACTTAGTTACTGTTATTTACAGTTGGTTACTGTATGAGTTCCGTTCCGAGTATTAACTCCACTTGTGTGGTACCTATTGTTCGTTTTAAAGTTTTAAGTACTTACTTAACCTATGAATGCGATATGAGTTCTTGGAATCGAAACGGATAAGTTATATTTCGTCGGCTAACTGAAGGCAAAAATTGGTAAATTGTCATCATCATCATCCTAGCCTATATACGTCCCACTGCTGGGGCACAGGCCTCCTTTCAGACTAAAAGGGCTTGGGCAGTGTTCCCACGCGGGCCCAGTGCGGATTGGGAACTTCACAAACACCATTGATTGCTTCGCAAGTTTGTGCAGAATTCCTCACGATTAGGCCTCCACTATCTAGGAATCGCACCCGCCACCTCATCTCCCAATATATCAGCTGGCTCTTTTAAAAGGTTACCCTTTAGGCTGCGTTTCTACCACATATGTGCGAGGATGTGTTGCGAGGAACGTTGTTTGTTTCTCACGAACCAATAGAAACGCTTATTTACCAGCGCATCTCTAGTGGAAACAGCTCGGCAGAGCGAGGATGTAAACACAGAATATATATAATAGTAGTACTAACGTACAGAATGGCCAACCCCGCACCAGTTCGAGTTACCACACCCCTCAAGCGCAGATTGCAGGAAAACCGCAGGAAAGCAGTCGAGTGCGCAATACCAGTATATATACACACTCTCATCTATGGTGCGCAACGCGATGTCGGCGTCGGCCGCACGGCACTGTTCGGGAGCATTTGTTTTTCGAAATGGTATAACGGTACCCTACCTAATTCCTTTTTCCAAATAAATAATCTTCTGTCTTCTTCTTTCTGAAATTATCGCGATTAATAGATGAAATAACTACCTACCGAATAATTCGTTTAAGTTTGTAGTCGTATATCTATTGTAATAGAAAATAATAATGCTTAAATATACACAGACACATTTTAAGTAAGTAGGTTTAAATAAATAGGTAAGATTAACGGTTACATTTATTTGCACTATCTAAGCGATCAAATCATCATCATCCCAGCCTATATACGTCCCACTGCTGGGCACAGGCAACACAACAAGAGAACAAGAGGGCTTGGGCCATAGTTCCCACGCGGGCCCAGTGCTGATTGGGAACTTCACACACACCATTGAATTGCTTCGCAGGTTGTGCAGGTTTCCTCACGATGTTTTCCTTCACCGCAAAGCTCGTGGTAAATTTCAAATGTAATTCCGCACATGAATTTCGAAAAACTCAGAGGTGTGAACCGGGGTTCGAACCCATGACCCTCTGCTTGAGAGGCGAAAGGTCAAACCACTAGGCCACCACGGCTTGCCGGCTCATCTAAGCGATACCTACCTACATATAAATAAATACCTTTAAATGTCATTGGTGGCACTTATTAGGGTTTTGCGATAGTCAGCCCTGTGTATCTTACGCACACATTGACGCGTGTACAGACATCGTCGTGCCTATCTAGGTTCAAGAACGCGTATTTTGTATGACAATAAACACATTCCTCGCACATCACTGGTGGAAACGCAGCCTTATATTGTGATTTGTTTACGTGAAGGTGGTGGACGAGTCCGGCGGACGCAACAACACGTTCGCTTACATCACGGACATGGGCGCGAGCGCATTGGTTGTGTACAGCCTGGCGGAGAACTGCGCGTGGCGCGTGGAGCACCCGCTCTTCAAGTTTGACCCCGACGCCGGCGTGTACCGCGTCGGCGGGGTCGACTTCTATTGGAGCGACGGCGTGTCGTCTGCCACGCTCGCCCCGCCACTGCGCGACGGGTAGGTGTACCACAGCTAGAGTGTCGGGTAGGGGCAGCGCAGCCAGCTACTGGCCACAGCGCGACGGGTAGGCGTACCACAGCTAGAGTGTCGGGTAGGGGCAGCGCAGCCAGCTACTGGCCACAGCGCGACGGGTAGGCGTACCACAGCTAGAGTGTCGGGTAGGGGCAGCGCAGCCAGCTACTGGCCACAGCGCGACGGGTAGGCGTACCACAGCTAGAGTGTCGGTAGGGCAGCGCAGCCAGCTACTGGCCACAGCGCGACGGGTAGGCGAACCACAGCTAGAGTGTCGGGTAGGGGCAGCGCAGCCAGCAACTGGCCACAGCGCGACGGGTAGGCGTACCACAGCTAGAGTGTCGGGTAGGGGCAGCGCAGCCAGCTACTGGCCACAGCGCGACGGGTAGGCGTACCACAGCTAGAGTGTCGGGTAGGGGCAGCGCAGCCAGCTACTGGCCACAGCGCGACGGGTAGGCGTACCACAGCTAGAGTGTCGGGTAGGGGCAGTGCAGCCAGCTACTGGCCACAGCGCGACGGGTAGGCGTACCACAGCCACAGTGTTGGGTAGGGGCAGCGCAGCCAGCTACTGGCCACAGCGCGACGGGTAGGCGTACCACAGCTAGAGTGTCGGGTAGGGGCAGCGCAGCCAGCTACTGGCCACAGCGCGACGGTAGGCGTACCACAGCTAGAGTGTCGGGTAGGGGCAGTGCAGCCAGCTACTGGCCACAGCGCGACGGGTAGGTGTACCACAGCCACAGTGTTGGGTAGTTCGACTGGATGAAAAACGAGCAAGTGGGTCTCCTGATGGCAAGAGATCACCACCGCCCGGCCACCAGGGGAATTGCAAATGCGTTGCCAACCTAAAGGCCTAAGATGGGATACCTCGCAAGTGCCAGTAATAGTAATAACAGTAGAGATACTTACAGTAGTTTAACACAAACAATTTTTTTTTCTCAACCAATAATGTGCATGCATGGACATTAGTTACGCAGCTATCTCCCTCGCCGAAACATTGTTTGCGATTATTTTTTTCTCACTTTTTTAAGGACGAGTGATTTTACTTCCACCCGACTTCGAGCACAAAGCTGTTCAGAATATCGACTAGAGCTCTGAAGAACAAATATGCAACACGGGATGAAATAAACAAGGCAATGGAAGTACGATATTTTTATTTTATATATTTGATAATTGCATCAAACCCCCCTGTCTCATTGATTTTACGGTACGAAGATGAGTATTAAGAAAACTTATCTTATTGGTAAGAAAACTCCTATCTTGCAGATGTAGACAGTTATATTTTGTTCCGCGTACCTTTGTATTTTAGAGGAGCTCTATATTTCGACACAGTTGCATGCGCCATGATCACGAGACGATGATCAAGGTGCGCGGAGCAAAGCCCGAATTTAAATCATAAAATTAGTAACCGCGACAGTCTAAAACATTGTGTTGTAGACAGTTAGGACGGTCGCGCTCCATATAGGCAACTTCTCAATGAGGGCTATCGTTTTTTGCCTTTAGGTATAGCTGGCGCCACTGTTGTGTGAGGTTTTTAGTGTGGCTTTCAAAGTCTGTTATTACGGGCGTGATAACAAAGTTTAGATTAAAATCATATTTAATACACCTTAAGACCGTACCATAAAAATATCGAGCAACCACAGTGTTGCGTAGTCCCGTTTTGTTCGGAAAAAAAGGAGGACAAAAGTTTCCGAAAGACAAAACTGTCTCAAAACAACAGACATTCATTGCCCCGTAACGCATAATTGCCATAATTAATTTCAGGTAATGCAAAATATTCACAAAATTATTCTAATTATAAATAAACCCGCGTAGCTCACCCAAAAACTATGAGATTTGACATTTCGGAGACCTCACGCTACACTAGCGCCTCTAGCGGCGAATTCATACGCATTAGACAAGTTGACGTTTTATATTAGTATAGAAACTTCACTTTTTCTAGATTGTTGGAGATAGAGGACCTAATTCCCAAGCTACAGCATGTGACATGGATCAGAAGAGAAATGTGATCTTTTATACTCAGGTAGGCGAGACCGTTGAGTGAGATGAAAATAAATTGTTGATAGTTGGGTTTGTGTGATTTAGTGTGCGTTCTTATATTGTGGAGGTTGAGGAGCTGAATGAACACACATTGCTTGCATAAACGTAGCTATCATACTCGTAATTCAAAGCAAAGCAAAAAATAATCGAGAAAAACTAACAAAAATGCAACGTTGCCAGCTCAGCAGGAATAAACGCTCTTAAACTGAGTCCGTACGGAGTGCGTTCCGCTCGCGGTGTAAATTGGGCTTATCTGTTGTTGTTCAGCTGAGCAAGAACGGCGTGGGCTGCTGGAAGGTCGGCGCGGCGTTCTGCGAGGAAAATACGCCGCTCGTCATCAGCGACTGCAACCTGCTGGAGTTCCCCAACGATCTCAAGGTACACAACTCTCGGGACTCGAATCCCACCTTATCTCCCATATCTAAGCTTGGGGCCTACGAAATTCTAAAATCAAAATTCGTACCGTACCGTGATCTCACTCGTATTAAAGAATATTAGTGTTAGAATAGTGTGCAAGATACGAAGTTCTTTGCACTTCTTAGTTAAGGGCCAGAGCCAGGTTTAAAGGTATTGGAGGCCTAGGGCTACGAGAGAGTGGGCCCTCTAAAGCTAGAAATTTAAATAAAAAATGACGAACGAAAACCTTCATAATCACTAAAACTTTTGCAGGTGGTAGGACCTTGTGCAAGGTCCGCCCGGATTGCTATACCACCATCTTGCTCGCTAATCCTGCCGTGAAGCAGCGGTGCTTGCACCGTTGTGTTTCGGCGTGGTGAGTAAGACAGACGGTGAAATTACTGGCACTAGAAGTATCCCATCTTAGGCCTCTAGGTTGGCAACGCATCTGCAATACCCCCTGGTGGGCAACAGACTAGCTTATAATATTAGGTACTTAATGGGATTTAAACTGCTTAGGTACCTGTTCCTTACTATAATTTATACCAACAGGTAGACCCGGAAGGTAACCTTTGGATCCTGAGCGACAGGCAGTCCCGCTTCCTGTACGACGCCATGGATTTCGAACAATTTAACTTCCGGATCCTGACGGCTCCGGTCGCCAAGGTCATCGAGGGCTCTACCTGCGAAAAGCCCGTCAAGCCCGGCAGCGCCAAGTCCAAGCCCAAGGACGACAAACAGAAAGGAGGGTTCTTCAAACGAAACAAGTCCGCCGGGGAAGTAACGCGAAGAACAAACTAACAATATATGCAATACAGATGCAGCTAAAGAAAACGTCAATTGGTGTCTTGTCACATTGAAATTCCTCCAATAAACTATCCAATCATTTACATTTCTGTATTAAAGCATTAGTCTAGTTTGTATTGATAAATACCTAGATAAGTAAAATGTTTAACCCGTCGCGCGGCCAACGACTTTTTTAGGTAATTTTGGACAAGCATCCTATGTTAAAGGATGATCGAAACTAGTAACAAAAATTGATTAATCACGAGAACTTAGATATCTACGCACCACTGAGGCGCGCAGGGCGTTCGACGGGTTCAAATCCTTAAATGTGCCAAATCTGGCAGTTTTATTTAGCTAGTTACCTACCTACCTAACTAAACTTTTCAAGAACAGAGCATAGAGACACGCATATACCTACCCTATGGCGTGCGTTGAGTAGGCATCACAGGGTAGGCAGGGCACAAATGTATATACACGAACACAACGCAAACCACTACTTCAACCAAAATGACCCCTCGTGTAGGAGCCAAACTGAAAATCAGCGCTGGATGTGATCAGCATTATGCTGAGTTTGGTACCCAGTGCCAACATGACTATAATATTTGTAAACATTATCAATAAAATAAATTAAAATGAATAAATGTATAAAAATGTAACTTATCAATGTTAGGCATTAAAGTTTCATTTCATTTTATTTCAAATGCCTACGAACTTTTCCGATAAAATACAGTGGGAAACCAATAAGCACTACAACTGTACCACAGAATAACTATTATATTACCCAGCATTAACTGAGCACGAAACACTAATTATGTATTGCGTCCTAGATTTCACCCTGTATCTTACGGGAATGTAGACCGGATTACCTTTAATGTAATCATGATGCATCGAACGAAATATCGGGAGTTCATTAAAGGTACAATCGCCATCAGATATTCCGGAGCAGCACTTGCCGCATGCACTCTATTATTAAGATATTAGAGTTCATGTTTCGATATTTTTGATCACCTTGGCCGCTCCGAATATCTGATGGCAAATGTATCACGGCCTGCTACATCTCGTTTCGTAATATAATGTAGTAATCAATCAATCGAAGCTGTTATGGTAACTTTAGTTCTAAAAAATAAAACAACAGTATCTATATTTTTACATAGATTTTAATTATGAAGAAATGCTTAATCAATTTTTAATGGAACGTTAGGTACATCTTTACCCATTTTAAATAATTTTAATTGAATTAAATTAAGCGATAAGATAATATGGCTGTATTATCTTTTTAAATGATTAAGTAGATTAGACGCTACACCGTCATAGTCAGACCAAAGCAACTAGAATATGATATAGTCTGTCTTGATTGTTCATTATACATGTCTTTTCCAGATGGTCGTGGCGAGGGTAACAGTGTGTAGGTACCTTTTTGTACCTACTTACTTAATAAAAACAATAATTAATAGTTACCTAGATCACCCTAGGTTAAAACTTAGAATACAATAACACAATAAAATAAAATTTAGGTACCTCTTCATGTACCACATCTAAAGAAAGAAACAAACATATTTTAGCTGCCTATTTTTTAGGTACAGTCAAGTGCAGAGATATCGACACGGCAAAGTTACAAAAATATTTATGTATATATTTATGTAACATTAAGGTCGTGTATTTTTGTAACTTTGGCCGTGTCTGATATCTTTGCACTTGACTGTACTTAAGGACACTATGCCGAAAATGGGGACTGAAGTTCCACGGCTGGTATTACGCTCGACGTATTTGGCCGATATGAGTGATATGACACACAAGGGCGGAAATTACGTGACTGGGTGCTGTGCAGCGAGCAACAAATGCACCAAATTTACCTATAATACCTATATAACTTATAGTCTCAAGTAACATCAGCAAGGCTACTACGAAACTCTTAACTCGATGTTCGTGTCGTGCGGTCCTTCTCGCTCTCATATCAAACAGTGTAAGTGTCAGAGGAACCGCACGACACGAACTTCGAGTTTCGAGTTTCGGAGTAGCCCAGCAGACGCGGAACGTCGGACACCCGACCGAAGTTCCGTTGTACGCCAAAACGCAACGTAATTTCGGCTTTCGGAAAAATGTGATGGTATAGGAACTGGTCTGAATGAATAAGCATTGCCGACAGTCACATTGAAATTCGGTTATGTAAATAAGTAATTTCGGAAGTTGCTTAACTTAAATAAAATGATTATAAATTGTAACATGAAACATAAAATAATAAATGACATCTTAATCTATAAGAATATAATCAGTGATGTTGCTAAACAATTAAACAAAAAATGAGCATTGCAAGAAATCACTGCGGACGTATGCTTTACTGGCCCTCTGCTTGTTTTTCAGCATTTAATATGCTTTTATTCTCATCATTCTTCCTTATTTGATGGCCTAAATGAATAACACCGTCCAGAGTCAGTTGTGAAATGGCACAACTCAATTCTGGTATGTTATTTGCGCAGGCAAATTCATGCAGAGAGAACAAATCTGCAGGCTGAACAGTTTCTGCAAGCTTCCAGGCACATTCCTTTATAAGATCATTTATTGAATATTGCGCTGCAAGAGTTATCAATGGGCGCAGCTCTTCATCAGGTAAAGTTCCCAAGTACAGGAAATCTTTTAAGTGCTGAATGGTCTGCAGGGTGTAGTTTTTTATCTCCACAAAGTTTTCCTTTGCCTCCTTCCATGTGCCAGTGAACATTGCTTTGAACACTGGGCTATGCGCCGCCAAGCAAGCTTTATGCACAGCCACTTTGCCATCAGCCGTGCTCAGTGTAAAATCAGTCAGCTCAATGTCCTCATAAAGCTTGGGGAATGCAGGTTTAGTAATTGTATGCACGTTTATTAGAATTTCTATCTGTGATAAATAAACTTCTGACCGCAAGCAACTACATTTTACCAAACCAATATCTTCCCAAGTATTTTTTAAATCAGGGCAGGTCCTTTTTTTCGAATACTTTAGAGCATTGCATGTTACATTCATGCTGATTGCATCATTTTTGGCTAATTCATGTTTAATTGCTAACATACTAATAAAATGTTTATCAATATAATCAACACATTTCACTTTGAGACTGACTTGAACCAAGTTGTCTATCACAAACGGCTGAGTAATAGCCTCACCTACACCATAACATGATGCCATCAAATTGATTTTTATGGTTGGACCCTTCATTACATGTGTGGTGATCCTGTAAAGAAATAATATCTTACTATAGCAGTGCGCTTCAGCAGGTATTCTTTAGAGGCAGGAATCTATTTTTAAGTCTGAGCATCTACTAGGCTGTCGGTTGAATAAGGCAGATCAAAAGTTTTCAACTAATAGCATACTAAAAGATATAAGGAATATTATTTATTAATTGCACATCAAATAACAATTGCCTATCAATTTATTCTCATCATTTATATACTTTTGTACATCAATTAAATTATTGCAATACAAATAAACTAAATGATTAGCAAGAATTCTACTGCAGATACCTAATTCGAAAAGGAATATTGTTAATTGCACATAAAATAAATAATAACTTAGGTAGTTTTTAATTTTCGAATTTATAAAAATCGGATTTATAATTAATCGGAATACCTAGTCATATTAGGAGTTTTAAAACATTCAGAATTATAAAACCGGTCAAGAGCGTATCGGACACGCCCGAAATAGGGTTCCGTAGCCATTACGAAAAAATTATTAATATTTTTCTAAGGATTTCGTATTTTGTACGTAATATTCCAAGTTTCGGTATATTTTATACCTTAGGCTGCTATCTATTCTTAAACTACTTACTAATTATTCTCCAGAAAACTTAACCGTTATAGTTTTCCTTGTAAATATTTTATTGAATCAGACGTTACTTTGCGGATGTCCATATCAATGAACTAAAAAAATTTCGTTGCTCACCCGCGACCTTACGATAGCTAAGCTTGTGCAAAATTATGCGTGTTCATGCAGTTCCTCCACCTCCACACTGTAAGAACACACAAAAATCACACAAACCCATCTATCAACACCACCACATTACACTGACACGTTTTGAACTCAACCAGAGCTCATCTTCAGAGTGACACAACTGTACAAATGCTACCAGTTGTTAGACTAACAATGTGTATGGTAAGTTCTTGTTTTCTTCTTTTTAGTATTTGTTAAGCAGTCGGGTTTTTGGTTTTTTTAATTTATTGTTTTATTTCACACTTTTTTAATAGTTCTGTGAAAATGGTAGACTAAAACTATTATAACCCGTATATATTTAGAATGGGCTAATTATTAGCTTTCATTTGATACCCCACTTGATAGGTTTGAATAAAAATCATTTTTTGAATAAATACAATTTGCGCCAAAAATCCACCATTTTGATTTTTCAAGAGGTTCATGGACCCAGTGTCAGTCGCGCCATCAAAAAGAATTCAATGACGTAGCATTTATCAAAATCGGTTCAGCCGTTAAGTAATTACGAGAGGACATAGGAATAGACTAAATAGATACATACGCGTCAAACACATAACCCTCCTTCTTCGCAGTCAGGTAAAAAACGGTTGACAAGCCAAAAAAAATACAAACTAAATCGAAAAAACAAAAGTACATAAATCCACCCAGATAAAGGAAAAATTGCGAAAAGCATAAATATTTTGTTACATCATAATAATAAAACTATTTTTAATATTTTTTAATAATATGTACAGAACCCTCGGTGCGAGTCTGACTCGCACTTGGCCGGTTTTTTTCTAGGTTTTAGTGTTCATTTGTATTAGACATGACCAGTATTAAATGCTTTTTTCTTATAATTATTTCCATTTATCAAATCGAGGACGTTCTGTTCTGAAGCAAGGTCGGGACAGGAGTACTTACTCTAAACCGACGTGCATGCATGAAAAGATTGATGAATGTAGAGGAAGCGAGAGTTGTATGCCAGTGCCCTTAGTGTAAGTTTTCGGTTACAAAATACATCTCGATCGCGTTCGCGTTAAATTCTCAACTTGTATGGAAACACGAACTTCGCAAACGTTCCGCTAGAGGCGCTGTTCGTGTTTCCATATAAATTGAGATTTTAACGCAAACGCGATAGACGTATTTTGTAACCGAAAACTTACACTAAGGGTACAGGATCGTAGCAAGTGGAAGGATGTAGTCTCTGCCTACCCCGTTGGGAAAGAGGCGTGATTTAATGTATGTGTATGTATGTAGGTACATTTTGCGAACAAAAGAAATTGCTACCTAGAAAAAACGATTTCACAAAAATGATCACCATACTGCGAATCCGCACTGCGATATTTTACCGCGCGATATATATTCTTGCAAAATATATGTGGCGTTATCTGGTAAAAGCAGAATAAATACTCGATTACCTACTAAAAGGGCAAATAAATTCTTGTTTGATAATGAATTATGAAACAGCGAAAAATAATTCCTCTTTTATAGACAATTACGAAAACGGATTAAAGGAGTCTAGTTTGTATTACAATGAAGGCATGATGGATAAGTAAAATGTTTAGATTAGATTAGATTTTATAAAAATATGGCTCTGTCCATTGGAGGACAATTTTGCCAGTCTCTAGTAGGTTTTGTACGGTAAAAAAATTCTAGAAAACTAAATATGAGAGGTAATGGTGGATGAACGATCGATGAAAAAAAAGGTAATGAAGTAAAATGTTTAAAATCCTTGAATGTTGTACCAAATCTGGCAGCTGAAATTTGTTAATGTAAACAATTAAATACCTATCCAAACCAAGTAGGTATAGCAAAAGAACATTCAAATTTACTTACACACTCATTTTTGAAGACATCTTGACTACTTGATCGTTTTGTTTCTTAGTTTAATGAAGAAGCCAGGTTAATTATTAGATGCCGTCGCGTCCGTTGCCGTTGGATGACTGCCACAGAGTACTTTATAGATATACTGAAATAGAGTAGTCACTTTCTCGTGACCTACAGCGACATCTGGACTGCAGTGTCGGAACTAAGGAGTTGAAATCATCATCATGTCAGCCGAAAAACTGCTGGACATAGGCCTCCCCAAGGCTCTCCACTCAGACCGGTCTTGTGCTTTCCGCATCCACCGCGATCCCGCGATCTTAACCAAGTCATCGCTCGGAGTTGGTATGTATAAACATAATCATCTACCCTGCACTGTGCTATACGTACACAGGTTTCAGATCAGTCAGTAAATAATTTTGAAATAACATTTCATTGACTTTCCTTCGTTTTTCAACTGTTTGTGAGTAATGAGAACTATAATTAAATGCTATAAAAGTTGAAAATCGAATTAAGTTAGTTCAATGAAATGTCATAGCAAAACTATTATTCGATGGAATCCAACTATATTTACGTCAACATTTGTTCGTTTCTGGACGGAAATGTTGAAATGTTTATTTGTTTCTGAACGAAACTATTGCGGTCACTGCCATCTGTAATGCGGGGTACGAACTAAACTCTCCGATTCGTTTTCTCTATAGAAGTTATGATTGTTCGAATGAAAAGCCCGTGATGACTGACTGCCTGCACCACAGATTACTTAGAAGATACTACATATGCACAGAGACCACAGATACATTAAATATAATAATATAAATATATCGTCGCTCGGCAGGCAAAAGTACTAAAGCGACACTTCATCAACTTTACAGGAGAGCGATTTAAAGTTTTTATTTATGAAAAAAAAATCATAACTTTTTAACCAGGCAACCAATTTTGAAATTTCCAGGAATATATGACACATAATTTAATAGACTATAATAAGGTTTTAATAATTCATAGCAAAGTCCATCGTTTAGGAGATAAGTGTCGCTTTAGTAAGTTGTCCCCTAGTCATCGAGCAAAAGCAATCAGGCAAAAACACTAAACGTAAAAATTTACATCAAACGTCATATTTCAAATTAACTAATGTGATTTTTCGTCTCAATAAATTTAGTATGTATTTACTAACTACACATTTTTTTTTCTTATCAAACTGTTCATAATGCTGATTTACCAAATCGTAAGGGAAAAAATATTCCAAAGTACCTACTGAACAGAAATATATAAATAATATTAATTTATTATAATAAATATTAATCATCTTTGCTAGAATTTCAATAACAACGTTAACTGTTACTAACACTAGACTTTTGTTAATGTTATAAGGTAAGTAATCACAAAGGCACCATCTGATTGCTAACTAAATGCACAAAAAGGTTTTTTTTGTTACTAATTTTTTTTGAGGTATTAATTTTATTATCATATCCTTGTATTTTTGGTGTATATACGAAGCATACACTTAGATTTGCAATGAAGGCTTGCCTGGCTCAAAGCACTTGCTGACATGAGACAGAAACGACACTAAGGCGGTTCTGCACCAACATCCGCAGACTTTTCTTGTCAGACATGTGGACGAACATGTCGCTCTCGCATCGGTCTAGTCAGCTACCAAAGACGTTGTGCACAGGCAAGACGCCAAAATTTGTCTGGAACAGACGCGTAGGCCTGATTAATGGTATAATGTATAACTATGTGATATAACGTTCAGTGGGTATAATGAACTACTGGTATAATCTGGAATACGTAATAATATTATAATAATGTTGATGTGGTGCGCCAAAAGAGTAGGTCAAGTTACGTTAGAAAGAATTACGTCTCTATCAGAAACGAAACTGTCCGAAAAATAAATGAGGATAGAATTGAAACTCCAACAATCTCATAAAGAAAACAAAACTATATCTTACAACACATTCTATTAATACTTATAGTATATTTTTATTTTATTAAGTAAGCCTTATTTATGTCACATATCTTTTAAAGCTAGTAAAAGTATATCTAAAGTTGTTATACTGGTCATAACACACCCTGATGGCCCTTCGGTTCCACCATGGAGCCGCAGCTGCATTTATGAGGCACACAAACATCGCAGCCCAGGCGGAGAGCTACTGCCACCCGCAAGGAGTCGTTGTCCAAGAGTGTTCCCAAATAAGGAATAGGCAAAGCCTATAACCACGTTTCCGCTTTGATTTTTGATGCCGACTTCAGCCTGGCCAAACCCACCCCAGTGTGTGTAGGCCGTGCCAGAGAGCGTCCCTAGCCCCACAGCCCCACGTCATCCCAAACTCATTGTATCTGCGGAGAACCGGGCAGTGACGCCAGTCTCATTCGCCAGTGCATCATCCACATACGGAATGGTAATCTTTATGAGATTTCAAAATTTAAGAGATAAGGCCACCTACCCCACGTCTCCTGCACGCCGCAAATCGAGACCACCGTGACGTATGGGCAAGGACGCTTGGACCCATTGTTCATCCGCAAGAGACACGTTCAATACAGTCTCCTTTGTATCTCTCAACGTGACGTCAAAAGAAGAAATTTTACCCGAACACAACTATCTTGGAGTGGTTTTCAAAAAATAGGATATTTTTGGAACTGCGAAACACATTCGTAACAGAGTCAAGATGAGATGGGTATTAATTAATAATCTTCAAACGTTTCTGGGCGAGCAAAAATAGACGCTTCCTGGTCTCTATTGAAGTAGAAATGGCCTCTTGGAAAATAGGAGAACTCAAGAGGGTAAAGGTCTCATGTGAAAGCTTTTTGAGGCCAGGAAGAAAGACCTTAAAGAAGGAGAGCAGGCGGATCAGCAGCAGCAAACCTGTCCCATATTCGCCTTCAGTCCTATACCTCTCAGGGGCGAATAAGGAAAGCCAAGTCCTGCTTTACGACTTTAGGCTCCCCCCTTAGGTGCCATCATCTAAATACCAAATATTAAGAGGTGTTTTTCGAGACAACATCGCTTCGTGAATAGCAAGACTAAAGGTACTGCGCACCCACCTGCCAAAGAATTTGGGAATCGCCGTAGCCAAGGTTAGAAGGAGAATGATAGACCTGGTGTAAAAAGGTACAGGGTGGGAATGTATTTTTCCACTTCGCCCAACAAAACATCCCTCTCGACAATATTGAACGCGTTCTTGAGATCCTACTTCAAGACGACACAGTCTAGATTTCCGGGTTCCATGACGAAAGTGCGTGTGTTGTGGATCGCGACCTCACACCCCGTCAGTGTGGCAAAACCCAGCTGAAAATGAGCTGGTTGAATTCCGTCTAAGCCCGCGGCTGACCCATTATGGAATGACCCTAGTGTTCGCACCACATCCTCCAAGTTTACCGCCAAGACTTGAATGGACCGATCCGGCTCTCGAGGGAAAGTTAACGTGCGGGACGCGGGTGGATGCTTCGTACGCAACAACACAAGCGTCTCAAGACCCGGAGGTGCCACCGAGTCATCTGACATTAACACGCGAACGGCCCCCCACACACCGCCCTCATATACTTTGGACTCGATAGTCTTCAGCACAGAATGCGACCTGGAGGAAGCCTCCCCGTCACTACTAAATTCAACCAAGTCCCATGTTCAAGTTTGGTCTCAGTTTGCGGCGTGTGGAAGATGTGGGCTTGCCAGTTTTCCTCGCATCAGCACATGGAATTAGAGTCCTTGTCTCTTAAAATTTAAAATTCTCATGGAGATGGGGTAACCATTCCGTTTGCGGATGGTGCACTGGCGAGGTGGACGGCTCGACACCTAATAGCGTCGCTGCCCCGGGCTCCGCTGATATATCGAGTTTGGGATGACGTGGGGCTAGAGACGCTCTGGCACTTGTGGGTGGGTGTGCCACTAGGGTGGATTTGGCCAGGCTAAAGTCGGTCTCAAAAATCAAAGCGAGAGTGTGGTTATGGGCTTTGCTTGCTCCTTATTTGGGAACACTTCTAGACAACGACTCATTGTGGGTCGCAGTAGCTCTCCGCCTGAGCTGCGATGTTTGTGTGCCTCATAAATGCATCTGCGGCTCCATGGTGGAAGCAAATGGCCATCATGGCTTAAGATGATCGGTATAACAACGTTAGATATATTTACACTAGAAATCTACGAGTATAACAACATTTCACATAATTTCACAATATAATGCTATAAGTATTTAGTAGTATAATGTGTTGTAAGATATAATTTTGTTTTCTATATGAAATCGTTGGAGTTGCAATTCTAACCTAACCTAGTTTTCAAGCAGTTTCGTTTCTTGATAGGGTAGCAGTTCTAACCTTACCTACTTTTTTGACACAACACATTATTATTATAATAGTATTATTCCAGATTATACCAATAATTCATTATACCCACTGAACGTTATATCGACCAATAATATTTCTAAAGTTGTTATACCCAGCCACCGTTACGCACCCTGGCCATAACGCGTTGAGTTCTTGTCGGTGTTTAGGAAAATTTCCGCGCCACTACGCTCTCTTTGACTTACTGAAGAGGACTTTTAATATCCGCCAACATCCTCTGCGTTCTGGAGCCTCCGGTCCTCTGTCGAACCGACAGCAAAAGGCCAGATGGCTTAACTTTAGTGCCATGGCAGAACGGGAAGTGTTTGCTGTCGGACGTCACGTGCGTCAGTACTTTCGCCGCCTCGCACCTCAGCGGAACAGTCCGCCGCAATAAAAACAAATTAAAACTACTTATTCTAAATTTCAAATAAGGCCGAACATCATCTTTATTAGGTGCAAACAGAACCGTAGCGATCAAATTATAATTACAAAATTTTGAAATAGATTTACTATTTTCTTTTATTTCTACCCCGCCAAAAATATTGGACGTTTTTCCATTAGCCGGCCCGGCACCGGCACCAAAAATGGAAAAAAAGCCTTTGGCAACATAAAAAGAACTTTAGGTTTTAAGGAATAATACTCATTATAATATGTAAATAAAGTTATAAACATAAGAAAATATGATGTTTCTATATACTAAACATCGAATTTCAATTATATTTTACTACGTATATATACTAAATATATACTAAACGCTTTTTAATACACGATAAAGGTCAAGGGTAATGAATAATTTCACCAAATCTATAATGTTTCGTGAAGATGTTCGTTTTTTTGTATGCTTTTGTATGTGTTAAAATGGCTAAAATGCGGAACGTATGCTTTAGTTTTTAAGAACAAATAGCTAAATTCTTATAAATGAATTCTTATCAATACAACCAAACGACTAAAGGTGCATAAAACTTCAACTCGAGGAGGGCATAATTACTAAAGTGACAAAGTTCTTTTCATTTTTTTTGCACAAAATACTAAACGTCCAACATTTGTAAACTACCAAAATGGCAAAAGACTGAACGACAGTAAATCGAAAAATTACAAAAAGGTAATAGTACTAAAATGAAAATAATGAAAGTGATGCTGCATTAAGTGATTTGCTTCCCAAATTAAGGCGTTTTTTGAAAGACTAAAGCGCCAAAAAAAAGTTAAATTTTGCTCCAATCACTTTGAAACCTAGACAGTTTGACGCAGAAAAAATCGCTGATTCTGGTGATATGCATAACTCATTTTAGCCCATTTGTCGCTTTAGTACTTTTGCCTGCCGAGCGACGATATGAAAGATGACTAATTCTCTCCCTCCTTCCCTTCGTGGCACGTCAGTTTGTGGTCTAAGGAATAACCATAAGGGTAGTGTTGCCAGGAGCAGTTTTTGTTTGGTCCGAAATTCGTTCGAAAAGTTCCGATACACGATTTTTTTGCCGTTGTAACACGAAAATTCAATAATATTATCGTGTCGCAACGGAACTTTTCTACTCAAGTCATTTTGCATGATTGATTAACTAGTGTTTAACGTTGTCCAATAAAATTACTGTAGTAATACGGTTGTCGTCGACACGACAGCCTCGGGATCTCGGGTAGTCTGGTACCGGTGCTTCGTTTCACCGTCGCGTCGTGGATGAAACAAAAACACCTTTCGATTCAAAGTGGACTGTCGCTCGGATTACGGTCCAGGAAAAATCTTAACAGCGCGAAGTAGTTTCACCGTCGGGGGTACGGCCGCAGTATAAAAAAGGAACGTCATACAAACGGCCGGAACGCGAGTTATACCTAATATACGTATTACGTATATATGCGTGAGTCTACTGTTCCTTTTAGGGTTCCGGAGCCAAAATGGCAAAAACGGAACCTGTCTGTCTGTCTGTCCGTCCGTTCGCGGCTTTGCTTTATTAAAATGTATGTAAACTATGCCGACAAAATGAAACAATAAAAATGTAAAAAAAAAATTTTTTTGTTTAGGTAGACGTAAAGTGGGGGTTATTTTTTTCTCGTTCAACCTTGTAGTGTGGGGTATCGTTGGATAGGTCTTTTAAATCATTAGGGAGTTGCTAAAACCATTTTTCGATTCAGTGATTTGTTTGCAAAATATTCAACTTTAAGGTGAAAATTTTCATTAAAATAGAGCGTCCCCCCCCCCCCCCTAAAATCTAAACCGGTGGGTGGAAAAATTTGATGATGACCACGACCACTCTGTCAAGAGTGAAACGACGAAGAAGAAGAGAATAAATACTAATTAATAAACTTAAAGACCGGCCGCCGAGAGCATGCGGTTGTAATTCAATAAACAATGTAACTGAATGTATATCAATGTATTTAGGTACGGAATCAATGAATCAGAATCAATCGGTATCAATGTATTAGAAAGTAGATATTGTGATAACGTCAGAAATGCATTATCACAACGATCGAATTTTATCTACTTTGTTCAGGTAAGTATAGGTACCTACATTTTTGGTTGTTTTATTATTTCTGTGGGGAATATGTGAGGAATTATCATTTTCACCTCAGCACCTCAAACAGGCAGGTTTTGCTATGAGAAATCAGTGAGCAAAATCGCATTTTGCTCACTCCGTGAGACAAAGTAACTTTTTAATTTTTTTTTTTAATGCTGAGTACAGTGTTGGGTCTACTCACTGAATTCCAAATATTTGAACTTTACTTTGATCTGTCATTTCACTTCAACTCGAAAAAAGCAAGAGATAGGATCAAATTTGTCGATTACAAACTTAAATTAAATGTTTGGTATTAAAAATATATCGAAATATTTCCAAAATGTAAATTATCCCGATCTTTATTAAAATAAAGTATGCAACCTCGTTGCACGAAAGCCGCTTCTCTTGTTTTTTCTTTATAAAAGAATTCCGTATACCTACTGCCTCTACAGTATAATTATTATTTGTTAAATTGAATGATTTTTTAACAAATCTATTTATCTTTATGTAATAGAAATCTTAATAAAAATCATATTTAAATGTTTAATTGTTCAACCTTTTCAATTACCCCGAGATGAGGCTTTTTGCAGTATTAAAAAATAAGTGTGACATTAGTACAAGAAGTTAAGATTGCATGTTATGAGTATGCGATTTGTATTGTAGCTACTGGACTCTATTTTTTGGTTTTAAATGTAATTATTATATTTGATAATAATCGGATTCTATTTTAAAAAAATGTGTTTGTTTTGTAAACAGGTAGGTATATGTGGTTTTATTCTTATGTTACATTTAAATTATGTTCTCGCTGCTGAGGTGAAAAGTTGTATGTGTCACACGAGACCAAAGTTTTTTTGCATCTCGTGTATTTCAATCCCTTGCTGATCTCAGGATTCTAACCTAGAATCACTCGCTGACGCTCGTGATTCAATTATAGAATCCTTCGCTTACTCGGGATTCAAAATCAACACTCGCAACAAAAAACAACTTTGCTCTCTTGTTGCACAAATAACTATTTTCTTTCCCCAAACGTGGGGAATTTCGACAATAGGTTTGGGAATTTTACCATATTACTGTCGGGAACCCTGGTGGCTGGTGATGTACGGTACGGGAATAACAGCCAGGGCTACTACGAAACTCGAAGTTCGTGTCGTGCGGTCCCTCTCGCTCTCGTATTAAATAGTATAAGTGTCAGAGGGACCGCACGACACGAACTTCGAGTTTAGAGTTTCGTAGTAGCCCTGCCGGTAAGCGACAAACGGCTAAGGCCCCACTCCGGTGTGCTCGGAAATGTCCGCCTATCTGTCGCAAACATAGTCCGCCACAAGTTATAGACTGCCACAAATAAAAAAAAAACACTTAAAGCACATTCACAATTTCAGTCGTCGCACTCTGCAGGGCTACTACGAAATTCGAAGTTCATATCGTACCGTCTGTCCCACTCTCGTATTAAATAATATAAGCAACGGCGGGACGGTAGCCCTTCTGGTTGAAACGCAGCCTTACGGACATTATACAAGAAGACTAAGATACAGAATGAAACCTATAAATGCACTTCTATATACATATACAGATGCAAGATGCATTGCATCCTTCTGAAAAGAATCCAGCCGGAGCCCAGAATGTTTTCATACATTTGTTATAGGATGTAGACCGGATTACCTTTAATGTCTACCCGTGGTCATGATTATTACTTATTCTGTGATGCAACTGCGTTGAATAAATACCGGGAGCTCATCACGATCTACTAGCTTGCCCATATAAAGTAGATACAGATCGTGATATGCAGCTTGCCCGTAAAGAGTAGAAATTAAAAAGTGGCAGCACTGTAGTGTCATCCCTTTCAAACCAGGGAGCAAAAAAAGGGAGGACACTACAGTGTTGCTACTTTTTAATTTCTACTCTTTACGGGCAAGCTGTATATCACGATCTGTATCTCGTAGCAAATTGCAAAGTAACCTATGTAATGTAACCATGAATGAATCGAAACTGTTATGCACCGACATACATACATACAAAAAAAATCTAAGGTACATAGAGGTCGATGCTGTTATGGTAACTTTTGTTCTAATAAAGAAAACAACAATCGATACTTTACATAGATTTATATTACAAAAAAATAATTATTTAATCGGTTTTTAATTGAACGTAAGTTACATTTTTACCTATTTTAATTGAGTTAAATTAAGTAATACAATTAAGCAGATATATGCTACACCATCATAGTCGGTCAGACAAAGCAAGCAAGTAGAATATTCCGTTCATTAGACATATCTACCTATTGCAAATGGGCATGAATACTTAACTTAATAAAAACAATTATCAACAGTTAGGTTAAAACTCAAGAAAAAATGAAACAATAAAATAAAATGTTGGTACTAGTACCTCTTCATGCACTAATTTTAAAGAAAGGACCAAATCATATTTAGCATTTTATACTTAAGCACACTACTATGCCGAAAATAAGGGACTGAAGTTATAAGTCAACGCACGTAAAAAGAGCTCTGAGTGGCTGGGTGTGTATTATAATACCGATAAACGAAAGACCGAATTTCACAAGACCTATGGACGGAAGGCCGAATATTAAAACGTCGAATGGATATATGACCGAAAGTTTGAAATCCCGAAAGTACATTTGACCGGCAGCCTAAAACCCGAAGACTACAATCCCGAAGATCAAAATACCTACACTCGAAAGGTCGAAAACTCATAATGCCGAACAGTCATAATCACTACATGTAAAATAATCGACAATCAATATATCGAAAATCAAAATACCGAAACTGCCGTTATACCAAAGATGAAACAAATATAGCAGGAAAAGATGTGTGCGAGCGAGCGAAGCGAGCGAGCAAGACGGTTCGCAGCAGAAGCGACTCGGATAGGTTAGGTTCAGAAGGCTAAGGCGGGAACGAAGCGGAGCGTAGTTCCCGCCTTAGCCTTCGATGTTAGGTTTTTTTTTATAGCAGGCAAGATACTTAACTGCCACTAAGAAAGTAGGTTGGATAAGATTCAACAGCAAAGATCATTTGTGAAGCAATATTATCCGGGCTGCTATAAAAAAAAACCTAACATCGAAGGCTAAGGCGGGAGCGAAGCGGAGCGTAGCTCCCGCCTTAGCCTTCTGAACCTAACCTATCCAAGTCGCTTTTGCCTCGAACCGTCTTGCTCGCTCGCTTCGCTCGCTCGCACATATCAAACTTTTTTTTACTTTCGGTATTTTGTACTTTCGGTATTATGAATTTCGATTTGTTAAGTGTCGATATTTCAACTGTAGGTAATATGATTTTTCGGTATTATAATACATACCCGAGTGGCTAGTGAAGTAACTAACAAGCCAATGGCGTGACGACCGCGCGCGCGCTCCTACGATACTATAGGAACATACATCAGTGATGTTGCTAAAAAATAAAACAAATTACCATTGCAAGAAATCACTGCGGACAGAAAAGTATGCTTTACTGGTCCTCTGCTTGTTTCTTAACATCGAATTTAATTTTATTCTTATTATTCTTCCTTTTTTGATGGCCTAAATGAATAACACCGTCCAGAGTCAGTTGTGAAATGGCGCAACTCAATTCTGATATGTTATTTGCGCAGGCAAATTCATGCAGAGAGAACAAATCTGCAGGCTGAACAGTTTCTGCAAGCTTCCAGGCACATTCCTTTATAAGATCATTTATTGAATATTGCGCTGCAAGTTTTATCAGTGGGCGCAGCTCTTCATCAGGTAAAGTTCCCAAGTACAGGAAATCTTTTAAGTGCTGAATGGTCTGCAGGGTGTAGTTTTTTATCTCCACAAAGTTTTCCTTTGCCTCCTTCCATGTGCCAGTGAACATTGCTTTGAACACTGGACTATGCGCCGCCAAGCAAGCTTTATGCACAGCCACTTTGCCATCAGCTGTGCTGAGTGTAAAATCAGTCAGCTCATTGTCCTCATAAAGCTTGGGGAATGCAGGTTTAGTCATTGTACGCACGGTTATTATAATTTCTATCTGTAATAAATAAATGGTTTCATTTGTTATCTGCAACCGCCTACCCACTTTCACACCAATATCTTTCCAAGTATTCATAAAATCAGTGCAGGTCCATTTCTTTGCATACTTCAGAGCACTGCAAGTTACATTCATGCTGATTGCATCATTTTTGGCCAATACATGCTTAATTGCTAACATACTAACGTACATACGGTCACCAATAAGTCCAAAAGATTTCACTTTGAGACTGACATGCGCCAAGTTGTCTATCACAAATGTAGCAGAATTAGCCTCACCTAAACCATAACATGATGCCGTCAAATTAATTCTCAAGGTTGGACCTTTCTTTACACGTGTGACATGCCTGTAAAGAAAAATAACTTACTATAGCAGTGTGCTTCAGTACCCCTAGTGTAAGTTTTCGGTTATACGTCTCGATCGCGTTCGCGTTATAATCTCAATTTATATAGAAACATAAAAAAGCCGTGGTGGCCTAGTGGTTTGACCTATCGCCTCTCAAGCAGAGGGTCGTGGGTTCAAACCCCGGCTCGCACCTCTGAGTTTTTCGTAATTCACGTGCGGAATTACATTTGATATTTACCACGAGCTTTGCGGTGAAGGCAAACATCGTGAGGAAACCTGCACAAACCTGCAAAGCAATTTAATGGTGCGTGTGAAGTTCCCAATCCGCACTGGGCCCGCGTGGGAACTATGGCCCAAGCCATCTTGTTCTGAGAGGAGGCCTGTGCCCAGCAGTGGGACGTATATAGGCTGGGATGAAGATGATGATGATGATATAGAAACATGAACAGCGCCTCTAGCGGAACGTTTGCGATGTTCGTGTTACCATACAAATTGAGATTTTAACGCGAACGCGATCGAGACGTATTTTGTAAGCGAAAACTTACACTAAGGGCACAGCTGCCATTCTTGCACAGACTACTAAGAGATACTAACGTATCATTCCTGAGAGGCAGGAAGTTCTTCCAAAATATGCTCGAATATAGCTCAAAATCATAGATCTTTTTTAAGTCTGAGCATGTATTACTGTGTCGGTTGAATAAGGCAGATCAAAATGTTTCATCAAACAGCAGACAAAAAGATATAATCCTTGGCTGCCAAGACGAACGTCTTCGTATTTTTGGGTTTGGACAAAATCACAAAATGGCAAGAGGCTGGATGGTAGGTGTGTCTTTGTTTCTCTGAAGGATGGGGCGGTTTTAGCAAGGAATGCGACCGTGTCGACCCCTTAGCCTCGCCGTGTGAACCATAAGAAAATTCGGTCTCATCTGGGGGGCTACTACGAAATTTGGATCGTACCGCCCCTGTCACTCTCGTAATAAATAATATTAGCGTCAGCGGGACAGTACGATATGAACTTCGATTTTCGAATTTTGTAGTAGCCCCCCTACTGGTCGAACCACTCCGCTACTTAATGAGGAAAAGCTGCCGGCTTTTTGGACACATTTTACAGAAAGTTACGTATATGTACATTATTGTGGACTGTAGAAATGAAAAGAGAGAGAGAGAGAGAGAGAGAGACATATTCGATACACAGAAAAACCGGTCAAGAGCGTGTCGGACATGCCCAAAATAGGGTTCCGTAGCCATTACAAAAAAAAAAAGTAATATTTTTCTGAGGATATCGTATTTTATACGGAGTTTCCAAGTTAAGTTTAGGTATATTTTATACCTTCGGCTGCCGTTTTAGTTTTCCTTGAAAGTTTGATATACTTACTACCATTCTGATTTTTTCAAAATTTTCCACCCACCGGTTTAGATTTTAGAGGGGGGGGGGGAGCTCGATTTTAATGAAAATTTAAAGAAGAAAGAACGAAAGGTTTATTTTGGCTCCATAAGTACCACCTAAAACTAAGACTAGCACTAAAACTATTGTTACTTGGTGGCACGGCGGAATTTGCACTTTAAAGTTGAATATTTTGCAAACAAATCACTGAATCGAAAAATCGTTTTAGCAACCCCCCAATGGTTTTAAGACCTATACAACGATACCCCACAAAATAGGGTTATCCGAGAAAAAAAATCACCCCCACTACGTCTACCCTAAAAAATATTCAAAGGGTTTCCTAGTTGGCTACGGAACCCTAAAAAGCGAACAACTTACGGAATTGTTATAAGTATCTAAATAATACAATAACTCTTTATTGAGCACCACAACAACACTAAGCAGCACAGGTAGTATTATTAAATCGGACATTACTTAGCGGAGGTCCATATCAATGAACTGAAAAAATTACTTTGCTCACCCGCGACCTTAAATATTTAAATAACCAGTCTCCTGTATATTTATCTCATTAATCTAACAGATAAAATAAAATTCTTTACTTACAGACTCATTTTTGAAGACATTCTGACCACTTAATCTTCTCGTCTTGTTTCCTTATTAGGTCTTACAAGATTGAATATTTAGTTTATTACCTATCGGACGGATCGATTATAAATGGATGTCGCAATAAAGTCACATTACTAGTCGGCATTGTTTATGTTACTAAGCGAAGCAAACAGGTACGAAAAAAATATGAAACATGATGCGGGTAGTTCAAAAAAGGTGTTCATTGATTTTTAATCATAGCTAATTTTATCTTACATTGTTTATGCCGAACGTACCGTCCTGTGTCAATAGTAGTTTTATTTTATTGTGATTATACGATGGCTCCAACGATTAAATCCACCAATCGTGTGGTCAGATTTAATATTAAAAATGCGTTTTATTTGTCAAAATTACAAATGTACAAATTTTTAATCGATTTTTGTGAGACAAAGCTTTTTTTATCGGCTTTTGTCGATTCCGCGTCCATATATGTAAACACGCGTAAGCAAACTTAATTTGGCAGAAAGCCAATTTTATGTTTAAGAGATGCAAGCTCGGTCACCTGGTTTCGTTCTCTTAAGTCTGTGTTTCCACCAGAGATGCGCGAGGGTGTGTTGCGATGAACGTGATTGTCATGAATCGATAGAAACGCTTCTTCGAAAATCTCTCGTAGAAATGCAACCTAAACACAGTTCGGTGGTCATAGAGTACCTTGGAGTAAAAAAAACAAAACAATCTATTTTAAATTTAAATTTTATTTTAAATATATAACATGATCGTAATCACTATGCATTTAAATATTTAATTCTATGTGACTGAATGATACAATATATCTGCACTTTTATTCGCCCGCCGTCGCTCTCGTTATTCATTTTCGTTAGAACAATCTCAGTCTTTTTCACTAAATTAGGTTTCGTCGTGAAATAAAATTGTTTAAAATTCTACACCCCAAACGTCATAATTTTACATTGCCATGTTCGAAAAACATTGACACTTGCTTTAGCAACACTTGAAACAAATAGTTACCTGTGCACAACACGAGTGCCACTCTCAATTACAAAAGCATTGCGATTGTTACGATAGAAAGGATTTTATTTACATGATTATTGCTTGTTTTACCATAGATAGGCCATAATAGAGGTTTAAAATTTACAAAGAGGTTAGATTAGAGCAATTAGTAAAAAAAGAAGTTACTACACGTGCGCGATGCGATGCAAAGCTATGAGACTGGAACTTCGTGCAAAATCAAAATATGCTTAATATAACGATTTTTAAGACGATATCTACTATTAAACTAAAAAATTAAGATATTTGTCGTCACTAGCTTTGCTTCGTGTCGCCTATAACATACATCTTCATGAAACTGAAGACAACATTAAGTAGTCTAACAATTTTATTCTATTCTACAAAAACGGTGTTGAGTCTAGAAATTATAGGAATAACAGCTGCTTCTTTTACGTCCACTTGCAGGCTCTTTAATCTAGGTTTAAGTGGTCTTAAGTCCTGTCAGATCCATACACGAACTGTCAGCCTTAAATCGAGATTTAAAAAAGCCTACAAGACTTCCTTAAAGTACGCTAGAAGACAAAACAGGAGGCCAAATTGTTGGTATCACTTTAGGTGTTCTTTCGCACCATGCAAGGTCTACATGTAACTTCAAAATATCCAAAATTGCAAATTGTATATGAAACAGTCATTGACACATTTAGTTTTTTTTATTGGCATCAAGTTCAATGAATTGTGTAGTTTTAAAAACTATCGTGAAAGCGTTTTGCCATTTAACAACGAACAGGTTCCCTAAAGTGCTGTGTGAGTATTTACCATTCCTGTCAATTGCTAGCATTTTTAAAATCAAAATTCTGTGATTGGCTTTTTTTTTTGTACACATAACAATATTATACATTTTAAATTAAGCAACTCTAAGGTGACGCCTTAACCACAATCATTTTATACAAAAATGTCCTAGTTCCCAATCTTGCTTTTGATATTTAAAAAATAAGATTATAATTAAAAATAAAAAGTTGTCACAATCATAAGAGATACAAAATTAATGCGAAATACAAAAATACAGTCTGATTGTACGGTCAGCAGGAGCTGGGGCAGTCGAAATAACTTCGGCTGTAAGATGATTTATATGAACGGGTATTAAGATTATCAAATTAATATATTCAGAGTGAGAATCTGTGAGGTATCTCTCTTACACTGATAGTTAGTGTCAAACTAATATATCTCAAAGGGCTGGCAACGTACCTGCGATCGAGGGTATCACAGGTGTGTTGCGGTTGTCTATGGTCTATGGTACCTACAGTCCACCTGCTTTAATATCTGCCACAGCGGAGCGTGCAAAAATATCTGACACGTCCTACCGGCCCTAGAAATAGAGTCGTATCAGATATTTTATACACACTTTGTTGTGTCAGATATTAGTGCTAAATACTTCTTAAGCCCGCCAAAGTTTCCATTGACCACGATAACCACGACTAAATGTTGTATAGCGACGATAAATTCGTTATCCCCTTGGAGTGGCAAGCGTCCGGGTCCGGCACACCCTTGGTTTGCGGCAGGGCGACCGTCTCCCGGCACGGCTGTCAAAAACCCTTGAGTGGCAAGCGCCGGCTCCCGGTCGTTGGCGGTGACGTATTTCACTAACAAAATAAACTGGTAGACCTTATCTCGCTTGCTCTATTCTTGCAGAATCGTTCATAAATAGACAAGGATGGCATTTATTAACGGCCGGTGGCAACATTACGGAAAGAAATTTCGTTCTTATCGTTTAGTTCAAGTTTCACTGTGTGGCCGCTGCCGTGCGCTGGTATTTTGAAACTCGTATTATACTATTATTTGATATTGAAAGACTATAAAAGGCTTTGTTTCGTAAATAATAATATTTTACGAAATAAATCAGTGTTTCCTACAGGTAATGTTTATTTTGTAATTATAGTTATTTAATACATGACTTGAGAAAAATTTGGTTATCAGATATTTGATAATGAATAATAAAGTTCACAGAAATAGAAGGTCATTCATTGTTATTTAATTAGATATGCCATTTTATGCTAAACTATCACTGTAAGGCTTATCTATAAATTAAAGTATTTTTTTTTGGTGATATTTTTAATAAAATTCGCGAATTCGCGAAATTAATTCGTAGGTGTCACTGCAGTCAAGAAAGATTTTTTCAAAATGGCCGCGCCGCTTGACAGTATATTTTAAATATGCGCTGCCATTCCACAGGTTTATAAAACATTTGGTAAGGATCGACCAATACGGAGCTCAATCAATACGTTGGACTCTGCGTCAAGAGCGAGTGTGGTCGCACCAGCCGGCGTCAAAAACGCAACGCAATTGAACGCCGTGAAGCCAGCAGTGCTTGCACTTGTTGTGTTTCGGCCATTCCGTGGAGAGTAAGACATGCCGGTGAAATTACTGGTACTTGAGGTATCCATCTTAGGCCTCTAGGTGGCAATCCATTCTGCAATACCCCTGGTGTTGCAATGTTATGGGCGGTGGTGATCTCTTACCATCAAAAGACCCACTGCTCGTTTGTCATCAGTAGAAATAAAAAAAAAAACATGTCACGCTGCTCGTATAACTGAAGCTTCCGTAAGGCTCTATAACATTAATATTTAGTAAAATCGGTTTCAGGAGGGCGACTACGAAACTCTAAACTCGATTTAATACGGAGAGCGAG
>NC_133489.1:15903664-15904047 GCF_025370935.1 Choristoneura fumiferana | reverse complement strand
CCGCTGCAGAGGAATAGGCTTCGTGCTCTGATCCTGTTGTCGGACGGACATAGTGGCGTTTTCGTACAGACACTTCAAAACTTCGATATACCGATAGTCCAAAAAAATTGTACAGCTAATATTACCATTGAATAAGTTAACTTGGTTAAATCACCTAATCGTCGCCAGGATGGGAACACCTATACCTACTGCACCTGCACTGCAGCAGACTGTTCATACTTTGAAACAACGTGCTGGATTAATAACTTGGTAATATATAATAAATATCCCATAAATGAAAGAAAACATATCAGATAAATAATCGTCCTATCCAACACCATTTTTGAAAAAGCTATAGATTATTTGGTTAGCTTGCTTTTTATTCATTCAAAACTAAGTCTTAT
>NC_133489.1:15845464-15901789 GCF_025370935.1 Choristoneura fumiferana | reverse complement strand
ATATAATTTACCAACTCGGAGTAATTAACGAAATTACAAACGTCATCAAAAATCCACGTGGAATTACCCCAAAGCACCTTAACGTAATTATTATATATGTATACATGACCTAGTTCTATATTATTTAATGTTTATCTTTGTGATATTATACACTGAAGGTTGTATAAACTTTTACCCGACACTATTTAAGGGTGAATGTGTCTTAAATTTAAAAAATGTTTTTGTCTTCCGTCATAGCCCTATCAGCTTGATTTACTTAGGTATTACGGGAAACGAAAAATATTTTTTTTTCGTATTTCTACCCATTTTCTTGAAATGTTAACTTTTTACCCGACTGCCCCGAAGGAGGGTTATGTTTTTCAGCGTTTATGTATGTAAGTATGTATGTATGCATTACCCTATGTAGTATGTTTATATTTTGAAACAATTTCTTTTATTTTATCTTAATTAACCTGTTTACCATTATATTAGGTTTACTATAGGTGCAAACGTGTTAAGTACGCAAAACTCTTGTTGGTGATTCAGTCAGAATTCTTCAGTAATAATTTGGGTAATATTGAATGTCCTTAAATATATATATTTTTTAATTAAAAGTTGAGGCCTTTCATGATATTCCTACATCATACCTTACATTTTTATTTAAGAGAACCTACGCCTAACTGATTACACAAACATATTAATACATTCACTCTTAATTACTTCTTAATTTCTAGTATTTCCCAAAGATTACATTTTTTAACCAGTAACTTTAAAGACCACAGAATAATTATTTTTCCCAATATTCGCGGTAACAGTGGGCAGCTGGCAACACAATTCGTCGCGACACTAACATCCTTGCAAATTGCCTTACACCGTTCTTACGCACACTACAAATTGATTTGCCGCGATTCACGACGTTTGTTTAATAGCGCTGGTATCTAGTCGAGCGAGGCGACGCAGACCAATCATTTCATCTAGGGTATAGATTTTTTTTTATTTTGCTGAATATTACCATTTCAAGGCAATTTGTCAAAACTTGTGACAGTTTCAAAAAGTTCGCCAGCCTTTTATTTATACTCTTTATCAAGTGCAATGCAAAAAGGATCCAAGACAGTTGGATTATTTTATTCACTCTTCTTAAGAGTCCGCAGCAAGTAGCGCTCAACTCCGCGTTGAGATCACGCGCTAACGCTTTAAAATGTTGTTGTTTCACCTAGAGTAAGACAGGGCGCTAGAAAGAAAGCAAGAGCGCGCTAGCGGGAAGGCGGAGCTAGAGACATGTCACAGTAACAATATTGCAGTAAAATATCTTCATACAATGGTGAAATTATTGCAGTATCTAAGTAGAATATAACAGTAGAACATCTCCAGACCAAGATTATAATATATACAGCGCGGGAGGGCAGCTACCGGCTAGGATATTATTTGGCGTTCCAAAAACGTAAATGTACATTACACTACACATTACGCTGTAAAACTTTTTTACTACGGTGAGTACACAATTTTACGTCTTCACCTTGCCAGAAAGTGGGTTTTACCATACGCATAGCGGGCGGTAAAACTCACATTATGGCCAGGTGTGGCGTAATAGTACATTATGTCTTAAGGGCGGTTAATAAGAAATTACGAACGAGAGTATTAGAAGCTCAAAGTCAAAGACTGAGGACTAGGTCGATGTTCATAATTATAGTACCGCCCGTGCGACTTACAATGTTTTCATCACATTTGCGAGTAAAATTGTATATGTGTAAAAGAAAAATATTATTGTTACAAAAATTGCCGATACCGCTGGTGCAGTTCTTGGCAGCGCCAGCTACCAGCCGCCCTCCGCCTCCCGCAGCATGTGCCTGACATGCGTGCACGAGGTCCTCCTGCTAGTCGTGCAGAACCTGCGCGCGCAGCAGTATTAGTACGCGCAACAACTCATAACGCCAAAAAAGGCCCTTAGGTTTTATTAAGGACTGCAACCAAGTTAGCCTGCAGCTTACGACACTGTTTACGAGCAAGTGTGATGAAATAGTATATTGTACAACAAAAGCATAAAACGACCAATTTACCCGGAGACGTTCATATAGCCACCCGAGCCACGGCGAGGGTGGATAGAAACGTCGAGGGGAAAATGGGCTCAATGCTAGAGTTTTACACTCTGCTTTTCACTTCGCTTGCGAAGAAATGAAATAGCAATAGTAAAAATAAATGTTCACTTATTTTGTACCTTTTATTTTTCATGCTTTACTATATTAGTTTTATTGATTTATTTTCATCGATTTGATTGATTTTTAGGTGTAAAAAAATAAAAAAATATGTAGAAACTCTTTTGTTTGTGGTTTCACACCTTGATTGCCTTGACCTTAGACGAAGATTCTACTTTATGCACTAGAGCATAAAAAGTTATTGTATGTTGCCTAGATGCAGCATGAACACGCACTTTACGAGCATGAGAAGTGAAATAGTCGATTGTACAACAAGAGCATAAAACGAGCCATTTTACGACGTTTACGATTTTAAGACGTTCGTTCCGGTACGGCGAGGGTGGATAGACACGTCGAGGGAAAAATGGGTTTAATGCTCGAGTTTTACACTGCTTTTTACTTCGATTAATTCGAGGAAATAGCAACAGTGGAAACAATGGTTCACTTACTATGTTTCTTTTATTTTTCATGAATTACTATATACATAATTCTATTTTTTATTTTATTGATTTATTTTGATTGATTTGGTTAATTTTTAGTTTTATATAAATAAATAAAAAAGTTAAAAACTTTCTGTTTGTGGCTGGTTGACACCTGATTAGCTTGGTCTTAGACAAAGATTTTATTTTATGCACTAGAGCATAAAAAGTCATTTTATGTCGCTTAATCTCAGCATAAAAACGAACTTTACGAGCATGAGAAGTGAAAAGTATAATATCTATAGACTACAACATCAACTTGATTGGACACATTGAAGATTGGGTGTATTGAATAAAATAAAAAAAGTCATACAATATTGTGTGTTTATTTTTTAATACATACAAGTATGAAAATTCGCTTATTTTAAGAACTCTCTCGTATCGGTAACTTTCTAGGTAGACGCGGATCTATAATTTCAGGTAGTATGCATTCCATGTAAAATTTTCTCAATTTATTTAATATGCTCTCCCAGAATCCTGTATCCTTTTCGATTTTTTCGAATAATATGCCTTTGGAGTCCACACCACGAAGATACAGTATCTTTTTTTTGTAATATTTAACTGACCTTGTACTTGATAAAAGTAGTTGTGATTTTGCTTCAGTTTTATTTTCTGAGGATCACTTTCGTCCAACACACAGAAAGTAATTTTTCTTTTAAAATAGCTTCTGTTGGCGTCATATTTGCCGCCGAAGCTGGGCATTTGATCTCCACAATTGTTTCTTCGTCTATGACTCCGTCGGGACTCGCGCCTAAATACTGGTGTTCCTCGAGGATGTATACCCACAAGGTGATACTTGCACTCCTAGTGCAGCTTCAGTCTCTTTTAAAGCGATGGGCTCATTCTCATTGCCGTATCTAGTAGCATCGCTACCTTTAAAATTGCTATATAAGAGTGTTTTTATAATATTTTTACACGACGTGGCAGCTCTTCTCTTACATATTTGACCAAACACTGACGCAGTAAGGCGTATTTTTCGTTGTTTGATCCATTCAGGGTTCGTTGCCTGCCCAACGGTATCTTTTTGGATATTTTCAAGTTCTATTTTACTTTTTGAAAAGTCTGCTAAGAGTGCTTGTTTTCTTTTTTCGTAGTGCTCAACTTCCATATCTGGTTCTTTTTCGATATCACCGTAATGTTCATCGGGTCCTGCGATACGTTTTCTTCGTTTTGATTTTTTGTCTTGGCTTGATTTTCTTTTCGCCTTTTCTGCCTGCCTCTTCTCATACTTCTGCGTGTAAGTCCCCAGTTCTTCATTTTTTGTTAATACTTTACTCATGGTTGCTACAAGACTCCCGGTGTTTCTTTTTGTAGCAGCTGCGTAGCAACGGGACTCATAAGATCCACGAAGGGAGTAATTTATTCGTTTGCCTCCTATAAATTTTGCGATTAGTGCATTAAACTGCTCAACAATATTGTTTGTTTGCCCCATAAGGAGACTTTCGGCATTGTTTAAAATAGGACTTATAGCGGTGTATATGTCATACCACAAGCCACAATCTTTCATTTGGCCTATGAAGTTTTCTTCGCCTGGTTTCGGGCCATTACAAAAATATGTTTTGCAGTTGGCATGCTCACCAAAAACGTGGCAAGGCCCGTTTCGTAGGTCTTTTTTTAATTCATTTACTTTCTCAGTAAAAGTTTTCCCTTCCATTTTCGAAGAAAAGTCTATTGCTCCTTTAATTGCCTTTCGTAGTCGCAATATGTTATCATTTAGGCATTTCCTCATGATAATAGGGACAGGTCCTTGTTTATTTTCAGTTTTTTTTGTCAAATTTCTCAATTTAGTGCAATAATTTCGTAATAAATGATTACTGCATTCTATTTTGTGTATAGCAGTGGAGTGGCCATATGGCAATGCTTCGTTTAAAGCACTCATGACACTGCTATCGCCATCACCAATAAGTTTGGTGTATTTCAAGCCATGCATATTTATGCTGCATTTAAAACCTTCTACTACACCGTCGGCTTCCATTGCTGTGGAGCTACCAGACCAGTTTTTAAAACATTTATGTTTCTTGACCTCAATCTTTTTATTACTTGCAACAGCGCATACAGAGCAATAAGAATTCCGTATTCCTAAAAAGAGAACCTTTTTAGTTTCATACCCAATAATGCACGCTACCCGGATAATGAATTATAATTGCTGGTACGATATGATCTTTTTCCCCACGATGCGTCCGCTACTACTGTGATGTAGGGAACGCCATCAGCGTCTACGTTTCCTTTTTCAATTGCCATTTGTTTTTCTTCGAGTCCTGCCTCAAACATGCTCTTCAAAGAGATATCTTTTAAAACATCCCCAAGCAACAAATTCTCTTTCCCAAATGTTTTCTCCGCTATACATGGCATATCTAAATGAGCGCAAAGCTCATCTAATTGGGAAAAGCCACTACCCGAACATACGACTGCTTGAACAACATTTTTATTAATTTTAGACTCTAGTTTTTCATTATTAAATGCTCTTTTTTGCCACACATTTTGCATTTGAAAAGAAAAGTTGACTGGAATCCGATTCTCGACTCCTTCACAAAATCCATATCTTTAAAGCTGCAATTAAATGGACTATGATCCACAGCCTTCATTTGTTCAAATAAATATTGAACATTGAAAATTCGTCGACCTGTCATTTTACGTACGACTTCCTCATTGCTATCATGATCAAGTTCAATTTGTAATGATGGTGTCGAGGACGGAGTACTCGGACTCAAATTTCTGAAAGGAAAAAAAAAGTTACGTTATATTTATACCATGCAAGGTTAAATCAGAGTATACGGTGAAATAAAAATATTTGATACTGCATTATGAGGCGTACACTACTACAGAAAACTTCTAACGCCGGTGACGCTATGCAAAAAATACGTTTCGATTTTCGGTGCCATATTGTGCGCGCGACTACATTTTTAATACAAGCTTTTTGCTGACTGTACTTGCATTTTCATCCAAACTACTTTTCCGTACCAAATGTGGAAGAAGTGGGTCAAATTCAACTCGCAAGATTTTACCTGCACATACATTCATAGGTACATACATTGCAACTATTGCAAGGTAAAAGCTTGTAAAAATAATAATAAAAACACCAACCTGCTAAAATTTTGAAATTGAGGCGGAGGATCGGTATTGTTATCACTATCAGACTGCTCACTGGCATGCTCTCCGGTGCCAAGCGTACTGCACATGTAAAAAATACATACATAGTGAAATGACGTCAGTCGCCATTAGTCAAAGTAATAACAGAGACTACCAGAGGTAATACTTCGTTCGTAATACCTTACTTATCGCCCTTAATGAACAATGGGATATTATAGTGCTATGACCTGTATAAGTGAAATAACAGAAGTGCGGTGTACATCGATCAAGATAATAAACTGAAATCATCTTTAATAGCCGTGTCAATATAGGTACGAGTAGGTACTAGTCTCAGTGCAGTTGCAGTCAAGAGCGAAAATAAAACTACAAGTGAAAAACGTAAGTAGCTGTGAAATAAGTTTTTGGTAAAAAAAAAAATCTGTTCAAGCTTTTTTTTTTGCTGACTGTACTTTTTGTCGACTTTACTAGCATTGTTACCTATTAAACTACATCATACGAAATTTCAAGTCGATGCCATTAACCGTTGAAGAATTCCGTCCTGCGGAGACGATCCTGGCCGGACTACCAGGATGTCAGCTACCAGATTATTGTATTGTCACGCAATTCACATAAGTATACCAAATTTCAAGTCAATTCGACCACTGAAACTGAGTCAAATTCAACTCGCAGGATTTGAGCCTCACATACATACATACGAGTACATAGGTACATACATTGCAAGTTAAATAAAAGATTGTAAACTAGTAAAAATAATAATAAAAACACTAACCTGCTTAAATTTAGAGGTTGAGGTGGAGGATCGGTATTGTTATCACTATCAGACTGCTCACTGGCATGCTCTCCGGTGCCAAGCGTACTGCACATGTGAAAAATACATACATGGTGAAATGACGTCAGTCGCCATTAGTCAAAGTAATAACAGAGACTACCAGAGGTAATACTTCGTTCGTAATACCTTACTTACCGCCCTAATACACAATGTGCTATTACAGTGCTATGACCTGTATAAGTGAAATAACAAGTTTGTTGGTGTACCTACGTCGTACAAAAATAATAAATAAAGGTACGAGTACGAAAATTCATTTTTAATACAAGCTTTTTTGCTGACTGTACTTTTTGTCGACTTTACTAGCATTGTTACCCAAACTACATTTATTTTGTACCTATACCAAAAACAAGTCGATAACATTGTAACAGTTGAAGAGTTCCGTCCTTCGGAGACGATTCTGGCCGGACTACCAGGATGTCAGCTACCAGATTATTGTATTGTCACGCAATTTACATAATTATGCAAAATTTCAAGTCAATCCGACTGCTAGAAGTTGGTCGAATGCAAGATTTGATTACAGACAAATATCGGGACAGGTGAAACTAAATAAAAGCTTGTAATAGAGGACAAGGAAGAAAAATCTTACGCTACTGTCCTAGTTATAACTTACCTATTAGGATTAATGTTTTCTTTTTTATGACGAGCCGGTCCTTTTTTTTTCCTACGAGCCGATAACCATAATCTTGTCTTCGATGATCTTTTCACTTCTGGAAACAAGAACATTAATAATTATTTTTTATGGGAGCGCCATAGTTCGCATAGGTACTCTTTTCTCTTTTCTAGTAAAACCATAATTATTTTTTGTCCAAATCATCGTTTGTCAGTATGCGAGCCGATATATGGACCCATTTTTTATAAGTACTTGGTAATATTGACTAAAATGCATCTAGGTAGGTACTTACCCTGTTTATCCATTTTTGTAACATAAAAATGCAAAGTCCATATAAGAAAGCCAAGGTCGTCGAACAGTATGTGCACACACACCACCAGTATCACCAAGAAATATCAAATCCGTTATCAGTCCAAGTCGTAAGTAGTTAGATCGCGTTTATGATACGAAGAGAATTCACCAAAATAATATTACGTAACTCTCGCGCACAGCTGACGAGTCACTACTAACGAGCGACGCACGCACACGCAGGGCCAGCGTAAACCAAGGACAAAGGGCGGCGCGTACCGCCCTCCCCGTACCGTTCCCCGCGCTAGAGTGATTCGCTGCAGATTCGCATAAAAATGTATAGTTTTTTTACTGATTTTCGTAGTTTCGTTCTCATTTGAAAACCACAAAATCATTTCGGAAAAATGCTTTTTCTTATGAAACTACATAGTTTAGTCGATGCCGGAAATAGGTTTTGACTTCAATCTGAACTATATTTTGGCCGTAGTATTTAACCGAACTGCACAGGGTTTTTGGCTCTTAAAATGCAAAACTTGTACTCGTTCTATTTTCTTTGTAATACCATTTCAAGAGTCATAAACTAATTTCAGGCCTAGATATGCCTTATCTCATTGTATTTACAAAAAAATCATGATGATGCTACTTGTTATTTTAAAATAAGGACGTAACTACGATTTGTATGGAGAATCAAGCTTGCTGCGGACTCTTAATATCACACAAATATGAGGTTAGCCATCATCGCGAAATAAATCTTGCTAATTCAACGTTACCTATGTGTGATGCGTCCGTACAAAATCTACAGAGGTTGCGTTCCGGAAACGGGCTTTTTTTCCTAATTTCGGGATTCCGAACGCTAGGCCCATCCAAGGCCAAATTTCGAACCAGAGAAACTTCGACGGGAAACTATTGTTTGGATTATGGTGTGTGGTCCATTTGTTATCATTTAACTGCGTTCGATATCCCGAATCAGATTTCAAAACGGAAATTCCTACGGATTCCGAGTGTATGTGGCCCGCCCTCTTCGTGGAGTTAGCGTAGGTACCACTGGTCGGTCCCTTACTCGTCAATTTCACTGGTCTGACCAGTTTACTCATTAGACAGTTTCGTTAGGTTGACAATTTCCTTATTTGCAGTTTCACTAAGTTGTCGGTTTCTCTATCAAGTCAAGTTTCCTGGTTCGCAAGCATCTGTATGTGTCAGTTAGTTTATTAGGCTGTCAGTTTTACTATTTTGTCATGTTCCCATCCCGTTACTGTTCTTGTTCGCAAGTTTCCTTATTCGTCAGTTAGTATAGGCTGTCAGTATTGCTACTCTGTTGTGTCATGTCATACATGGTATATAACCCCCTTCCTTCCTTTCTAATACTAAACTCTATCACTTCTTTATTATTTATTATTTCTTTTACTGTCCAGGCTATTTGAGACGCAATCTATGCTTAAGATTAAGAAGCACTATCTGTCGATTTGTGCTTGAATTTAGTTAGCTTTTTAATATATCTCTTGTTGTGTGTATATCTTTGTATACTTTGTATATTATATTATTTATGAATATAAAAATGATAAACTGACTGACTGACTGGGTCTATCAACACACATCCGTCACATGGACCTAGAGATTTGAAATTTTGCACATAGATACCTTATATAGTGTAGGCATTTACTAACGAGGTAAGCCGTGGTGGCAGAGTGGTTTGACCTATGGCCTCTCAAGCAGAGGATCGTGGGTTCAAACCCCGGCTCGCACCTCTTTGAGTTTTTTGAAATTCATGTGCGGGATTACATTTGAAATTTACCACGAGCTTTACGGTGAAGGAAAACATCGTGAGGAAACCTGCACAAACCTGCGAAGCAATTCAATGGTGTATGTGAAGTTCCCAATCCGCACTGGGCCCGCGTGGGAACTACTGCCCAAGCCCTCTCATTCTGAGGGGAGGCCTGTGCCCTGCAGTGGGACGTATATAGGCTGGGATGATGATGATGATGATTTACTAACGAAGGATTTTTGGAAATTCCACCCCCAAGGGGTAAAATAGCTGGTATGCCTAGCTGCTTACAAAATTCTAAAGCATCAGCCACAGACTCGCTTAACAATTGAGTGGCCAAGCGCACTTTCATTTTCTGTTTAACGAAATTTACATGTTCATTTTTAAGCGTAGTTCCCAAATGAAGAGCTTCCTCGTTTTGGATTTTGTTAAGGAGTTCTATATAAAACCTTGCCAATCTATGAAAGTTTTTTTTATCTCCGAATGTGTTTCAGACTAATTTAATATTGTGGCAAGGGTCTGGCCACAAACATACTTCCTGCCCGTCGTGCGTGAAAGACGATTCTGATTTAATATCACAGCCTAAATGTGCACACATTGATTTGTTGGTAGGAGCACCATCATATGGTTCCAACGGAAGACCAGCGTCGGCCGCAAGGTTGACATTATGCTGAGTTGGGATGGGACCATTTCGTGACAAAATTTATTTCCTTTTTTCTTTTTCTTTTATTTGTAAAAATGTCACGAGTAAATGTTTTTCTTTCTTCCTTTCTTTCTTTAAAGGTGAGACTTACGACATGAATTCAACATTTTTTTAAAAGCGTAAGGCATTGTCGTATTAGCTCAGCTTTTTGCTGCGCGGTGATAGAATGGATGAGGAAATATCCAACAGGCACTTTAAATGTATCGTTTATTGCCGTTACCATAAAAGTCAGGGCTTCTTTTGCTAGTGGCACATCATCTGAATCAAGGTCATAACCAACGTTACTAAAGCCAAAATATTCTTTGCCATCCCACTCTACTTGCTTCCTTATAGCCATTTCATCGATTGCTAGGGCACAAAATATAGTTTTGTTGGGATTTTCTTGTGCTCTTAATTGTAATGACTCTAAAGCCTCTGTTGTAAATCCAGGTTTACAGTCTAAAGATTTATACCATGATGATATACTTTTTGGGTGTGGTAATACGTTTTCGAATTGTTCCCTGACGAACGAGTATGCTTTTGAAGATAAGTAATGTAATGTCACTGCAAATTTTTTTATTTCTAAACTGTACTCCCTAGTAAGCACATCATCATCATATTGTTTCTGAAGAAACCTTTTTATAACATGATTTTTATTTATACCATCTAACATGTTGATATATATTTGGTTTCGACATTTTCCAGTCTTAATTTGTCTAAAACGACTGTGTAAAGATCCGCATTTTTTTTCTGTAGTCGTGTCACGTTTAGTTAATGTGTTAATTCTTTGCAGACGGCGTTTTGAAACCTTTTTCAAATTTTCAACTTTTTTCTCTAACATTTTCATTTTTTTTGCCAAGTTCAGTACTTGAAAATTTTCTTTTCAAATTAATTGGTATCTTATTCCCCGTGTTGATTTCTGTGAACGGTTCCTGAAACAAGTATAAAAAAGATATCAAATCTCTATGTGTTAGATTTTTAATTTACCTATTTTATTTTTAGTCCTATCGTTTCGAATACTTTGAACATTAATTTTGCAGATAGACTGTTAACATTAATATAGAAAATGTTAACTTACATAGTCTACCTGTGAACAGTATTTAGAACATTAGGGCTAAAAATAATCAGATAAACACGATAAAACCGTATATATAAAAATAAATCCCTACTTAATATTATAATTATTATAAATGCGAAAGTAACTCTGTCTGTCTGTCTGTTACACTTTGTAACCAGTGCTTTTGACTCCAGGTTTACTACGGACCATGTTATAATAAAAGCCTTATGATAATGGCCTTGAATTATTAGCTAATTTTTAAGACTAACTAACTACCCTGCTTAACCTACTTAATACTATGGTAACTTAACTTAAGGTAACGCTATGGTGATTTAACTTAAATTAATTTATGGCCTTGTGATCGTGAATCGACTAGTGGATTAGGAACCTACCTTATGCCCAGCAATAACCTAAGTGCTTTTATTTGAGAATTAATTTGAAAAGCCTACAGTTGTGTTTCTAACGTTATAATTAATTAAGCAGTACCTAACTTCGTGATAATTTTGACTCTAGGTTGGTTCTGCTAGACTTTGATTTGTTTCAGTTAATGACAAGGTTCCCTGAAAACATTTCAGTGCATTGAATAAGTATAACCAAGCTTTAATTTATAATCATTTTTTTTTATAGTTCGTAAGACAGCCTACAAATAAAATTAGAAAACACTATAATGAAAGCAAGTTAGATAAGTATATTGTATAACAGGTACGTAATATTTATTTACTTGGGCTTATCTTTGCATTATTACATTGATAAACACTATATTATTTCTTTTTTAAGTATTTTTTATAAAAGCAGGCTGCACTATGCCAAAAAACAGTAAATACATCAAATAAAATACTACATACCACGACAAAGCTAGATGTTTCACTTGGTATATTTAAGGTAGGAACAGCATCGGATTTCAAACGTCTCCATTTTTTATTGTCATTTGGCACAAATGAGTCTTCCGTAAAATGGCGAGAACAAATTCTGCTGTGCTTTTTTGGAGTCCAATTGGACCTATTAATGCAACGGCTCCATTTTATTTATAATAATGTAATGGTAGCACCATAAAAAGATCCATAGGAAATCTATGTGTTTTGCCTATTGAAAAATAATTATTATTGTTATTCAATTCTAGTTAGTATTTAAATAATAAGGAAATATAATGCCTTTGTCAAGTGGAACCCTTTAGCTAGTTAATGCTGTTATTCAACTTTACTTTTATCTGAAAGTTTTGTATTTTATTTTCTTTATTTTGTACAAAGTTTACATACACGTATATGTGTATACGTGTTGCTTGTTCTTTACTTTTACTTCTTCTTAGTTAAATTTTGTTTGTATGTGTATGAAGCAGCAGCTAATAAGTTTTTTGTGCTGATTTTTTTGTTAGCGTCACTAGTAGTATACCGCTTGATGGGTGAATTTAATTACATCCAATCACTTAATGTTATAGTTATATTGCAACTAAAGGACAATGTTTACAGTTGTCCTTGGTGGGCGGGATGTTAAACCGTCACACAATTCTAAATTCTCATAGATTTTAATCCACTACTTAGTTCCCTTTGTTTACTTTAAGTTACCTGAAATTTCTCAACAGATGGCGTTAGTGTGCACAATTCCTTTCTAATCACACGACTTCACTTCTGCATACAATTTTTAGTTTTTAAGTTCACCGCTAGATGTCGCTGTCCCGTGTCAGTCACCATTCTGCATCGCGCTGTTGAGATTTTTCCTGGTATGCAGTATACGGGAGACATTTGTGCCAAATGACAATAATAAATGGAGGCGTCTGAAATCCGACGCTGTTCCTACCTTAAATATACCAAGTCGCCAGTGTCAGGATAGAATGGTAAGCTCATTATTTTATTTTGAACTAGATGCCTGGTGACTTTTGTACCACTTTAATAATATTATAAAGTTGACTGGCCCGTTGGCTCAGTTGGTAGTGACCCTGCCTCTTGAACTCCATGGGTCATGATTTCGATTCCCGCCTGGTGATGTATTGTCAAAAATGCATTTTCCGAGTCTGGGTATTTAGTACCTATATGTATGTTTATAATAAAAAAACATTTATCTAAGTATGTTTATCATAAAAAATGTACAGTTGTCTAATACCCATAGTACAAGTGCTTTCGCTACTTAGTTTGGGATAAGACGACCGTGTGTGGATTGTCCCGGATATTTATTTATTATTTACTAGCTTTTGTCCGCGGCTCCGCCCGCGTGAACCTACGTTATATCGCGCGGTAGCCTATGTTCTTCCTCAGGGTTAACTCTATCTCTGTACCAAATTTGTCTTGTTCTCTGTACCAAACCGATGAAATGTTAACAATTTGTTTACATTTTCTTTTCTCGAACTGTGGGCTTTACAACCTTCCACAACACAAGACATCGTATCCAGGTCACTGTACACCTTACTTCTGGCCGAATTCTTGGACACAAGTTAATAAAATTTTGCTATTTTCACTCCAAACCACACCAAACTCTCGACCGGTAACAATGAAACATTATGGTACAAAATTAAGATGACATGACGACTTAAGTATTTTGACGTAAAGTTGTAACTTTTTGTTTGTCAGTATTGTAAGATGACCAAAGGAGACCATTTGACATTTGTCTGTTTTTTATTAGTGACACGTCCAAAAATAATACAAACAAACAGCGGTGTTTTGTTTCACTCACACTTATGTTATGCTAGTTATTGTTCCGAGGAAATTTTCTTTTTTGTTACCAAAACTATGGATTTTTGGTAACAAAAAAGGAACTTTCCATGCAAATTTATTATTAATTAATTTATTTTTTTATTTTTGCAGGTGGTAGGACCTTGTGCAAGGTCCGCCCGGATTGCTACCACCATCTTGCTCGCTAATCCTGCCGTGAAGCAGCAGTGCTTGCACTGTTGTATTTCGGCGTGGAGAGTAAGACAGCCGGTGAAATTACTGGCACTTGAGGTATCCCATCTTAGGCCTCTAGGTTGGCAACGCATCTGCAATACCCCTGGTGTTGCAGATGTTTATGGGCGGTGGTGATCTCTTACCATCAGGAGATCCACTTGCTTGTTTGACATCCAGTCGCATAAAAAAAAAAAAAAAAAAAAAAATTAATTGGGACATTTCGGGAGACTATGTTATTTAAACTCAGTATCGTTCACTATCTACCTGCAAATTTTTACCCAAATCGGAGTCGCAAATGAAATGTACAAACTTTTTTAGAAATGCTCAAATGATGTTTTCCATCATATTTTGTCGGATAAGTTCGTTTTTATCTTGCTGTCTCAATGAGCATTTCAAAATACGAACTTTTCCGACAAAATACGATGGTAAAACATTATTGACTACCACTGTACTTGGAAACAAAATTTAGCTATAAGGAATCAAAAAAAATATCGACACCGTATTGGTTCTTGTCGGTCATTGGTGCCCTTTTGGTGCCTCTAAGTTATGAGTAAAGACTAAAGCTTTACTAGTAGTGATATAGTGACGGATTAAATGAATGCAATAAGTGCGACCCCCGCAACTCCTTGCTACCTCAAAGAGCGACTTAGCTATGTTACTTCTGTTCGTTGCTCTCAGAACTTCCTCCTTACTGTCCCACTTTCAAACTCTAAATTCTATGTTTATTCTTACACTGTCCAGGCCACTCGGTTGTGGAACTCCCTACCGATAGACTTGAGGCGCGCAAAGTCCTTGCCTATCTTTAAGTCTATGCTTAGGGAGCAATACCTGTCATCTTGCGTAGGAATGTTATAGTTAGCTTATTTATGTGTTGTTATGGTATCTATCTACCTATCTATCTGTTTAGATTTGTTGTGTATGTGTATTGTATGTGTTAGTTTTATGTATTCTTGATACAGCTCTAATCTACTGTAAATTGCACCACCTGCTAAAATGTATTCCATATTTCTGACCATTGTAAAGGTTGCCTGGAAGAGATCGCTCTGAAGCGATAAGGCCGCCTATTGCTTACCTTAGAAAATCTCTATGTATATACTTGTGTTCTCTGTACTGTTTACTGTATTGGTGTGCAATAAAGAGTTATTGTATTGTATTGTATTGTGCGCTAGAAGCTCGGCGCACTCTTAAGGGTACCTAATCTTAAAAATGTTCATTCGTCTACTACACGTGGAAAATTGACATTTTTAAATAATATTGTCACAATTATAATCATTCATAACAAACTAGTTAAGAGCTCAGAATAATAACATTAATTCTTTGCTGATGCTATAAATATTATTATTATTTTTATATCTTTTTTACATTTTGTTTACGAGTAATAACTTTATTATGCAATATGTTTTGAATTTATACCTAGAAATTAATGTAAATAAAAATAAAATGAACCTGTAATCTACGCCTTTTCACCACAGAAAGATCTGCCCTTTCTTTCTCCCCCTTAGTTACACATTTCTGTAAAAAAAAACCAGAAGGGCTCTCCCTCTCAAAATTCTGAGCTGCGATCGAGCGTGCCTGGTTCACTGTCGTAAAAATTAAATTCTTAAGATTCAGACTATTATCACTGTACCTATCATCAGTGCGCAAACACGATCGCAGTGAGGCAAAGCTTAAACCGATTCAAGGAATTCAGAATCTTCAATCATAGTTAACGGTGACATACGTAAAGAAGTATAATTAGAACATGACGCGGAGCGTGACCAAGTCAAAGTACAGTTTGATTGTGTTAACTAAAGTTCACAATGATGCATGCTCGATATGATTAGTCAATTAATCAGTTTGATATTCTTGCTTATAATTGAGATGTTTTTTTTGTAACAGCACCTAGTGTATTAATTTAGCGCTTCTGTATCTAAATTTGCGTTTCTTGGGAAAAATTTGCTAAATAAAAAAATAGTAGCCGACACTTTTTACCTTTTCTTTACTTGATTCTACTTACTCCTTTTGTAACTTCGTAACAGGTAAGATTCACGGTTGGTCAGTTACGAGCAATGATATTACATATAAACAGGGAGTAGATATGTTACTACCGCGCCCGAGTTGAAAGATTCATTAATAACCCAATTGTCTCATGTCGCAATCAGTTTACCTCAAACAATCCACAGTGCGAGTACTCCGCGACAGTCAATGTGGCAGTTGAACAAATCAATGTAAAATGCCGTCGTATGTGTTTCGAAAGTGCACAAATTATGGTGCTAAAGTGAATAAAACTCAAGGGATCACATATCACATGTAAGTATAGAAAAATATTTGTTTTTTACTTCGTATTTTTAGTTAATTTCCAAGTTTTTCGTAAAAGATACAAATGCTAAGACGACAACATAGATTAAAAATCAGATGCGACAATGTATGTATCAATATGGCCGGGTTAGACATGTGCGCCGCGCCGCCGCGCCGCCGCCGCCGACGATTTTTGCACGCCGCCGCCGCCGATGAAATTGGTCGGCGTATAATCGGCGTGGCGAAATTTTTATTAATTTTAAAGTAGCACCAACTTCTTTGTTAATTACTTGCCATATTTGATTATTATGTATTAAATTATATTAAATCATTTCAATTCTACGTTCCAACGGTTTTAGTTATAACCAGAGGTCCATAGGCTGAGAGGTTGGATCCTCTTCGCGCTCACGCTCCGCCTCACACCCATGGATTTAATGACAGCTGGCAGTGAAGCGTCATTCCCAACCACTACCATGAGGCTTCCTCGTTGTTCATCAAAGGGGAGACACACCTGCAGCGTGTGCTGCACCGTATCTTCTGCCCCGCCGCATTGGTGGGTGACACATTGGTGTTGCCTCCCTCCTAGCGATTTTGCACAAGTACTTGTCGAAGCAGCCATGCCCCGACAGTACCTGCGCTAGGTGAAAGGAAACAACACCCCATGTTCTTTCGACCCATCCCTGCAGGATGGGCCGTACTCCCGATACGGTCCAGTGGCCAGCGCATTGCACGGCCGTTTCCCTCTAGCGCGCCTCGGCTACCCGCCGGTAGACATTGGCCCGCACCTCAGCGTCCAACTCCTACGGTGGGGTGCCCGCCAGTGCAGTACGCCCTCGTTACCCTGCGGTTGCAGATGGGTCTTGTTCTGGGCGGAAAGGGCATCCGCAGATGGCCATCACCACTTTACCATGCTGGCATTTACAGGAGGTGCCTTCCGAGGCCCATGAAAACAAATGGATCGGACTTATGAAGGGCGACATCTAGTCTCAGTCCGTATCCGGTTTACGATTTGGGCCACGCCGGTGGTGCCCAGCAAGGACGCATCACGGAAGGTGGCACCGCGCGTGCTGTGACGAAGGTATTGTGGGCGTACCAAGTCACGTCGACCCCCCGCAAGTTGGCGCCAGTTCCACGCAGCACCCAGTCCTAACCAACGTTCCACAGGAGTTGTTCTAAGACTGATCCCTGGGGACGCCGCACGACATCTCCCAATCTACCCGCTCTCCCTTCGCGGGGTAGCGGATTGCCCTCAGAGAGATATGAAACCAGTACCCTGCACAAGTACTCCGGCACGTTGTGGTACATAAGCGCCTCCTTGATGGTTTCCCAGGTCAGGTTGCTGAATGCGTTGGCTGTTTAAAGACACTGCCAAAACCACCTCCCCCGGGCAATCGTCCTCTTCCTTGGCTCTAAAGGTATGAGCGCTATCACCTTTCGTTTGGCCAATGGCTACGCAGAGGGCTTAGCTGGCCGCCCTGTAGTTGGCGTATAGCCATAGCTTCTTCTGACGCTAGGTCTCGCCTCCTCCTCCTTCGGCTCCACGGTGTACTGGCGTCTCGCAGCCACGCAAAACTTGCACACCTGCGTTAACTCTACGTACCCCAGTACACGCTCCGCCTCGACCCTGAATAGCGCTGCGATAGATTTCATTATCCCCACCTAGTACTTTGCACCCAACCAATAACAAAATCCTCCATACCCTGAAATACGTAATAGAATCAAGTATTTATAAATAACTTATATTATAGATTCTATTTGATAATTATGAGGACTAGGCATGTCCAGCAGTTCACCACGTCAGGCCGATGATGTTAATGAGTAGGTATGATCACCGTCTTAATAAGTATAATGTTGAGATTTTTGTTATAATGTGTATATTTCATTACATTATACATACCTTACTTTTCAGAAACCTGGAAATCAAAATATTCCAAATTCCCCTCGAGTCTCGATAACGTCAGTACATCTGATAAAGATGAAATTCTGGAGTCACCTAGAAAGGCAGCGCTTAAGAAATTTATAAAAAATTGACCCTTGAGAAGAAAACATTACAAAAAACCGGCCAAGAGCGTGTCGGACACGCCCGAAATAGGGTTCCTAATTAAAAAAAATGTACTATACCCGTAGTTACGAGAAAACAGTGATGAATGTGTCACCGCCAAGAAGGGTACTTTCTGGCGGGCGCTATCTATTTCACTATGAAACAGTCAACTTTTCAAATTTATTGTGAATCAGTAAAAATGTACGAAAAAATGTACGAAATTATACGCGAGTTAAAAAAATTGTACTACCCGTAGTTACAAGAAAACGGTGATCAAGCTGTCACCACCGCCGGTGACCTGTCGTTTTGCCGAGTTTAATTACGCAGATTTTCGTTTCGCACACAACTATTGGCAGATTTTTCTATTCGCCGAGCAACGTTTGGTATAATTTCGTTACGCCTATTATTTGTTTCGCCGAGTAGTCGGTAGGAAGAATAGCGATAAGCAGATTTACGTTTAGTAGATTGTTCGTTTTGTAATTGTTTCATTTAACCGAACAACTGTTCGTCGAAATACGATAAGCAGAGTTATCACATGGCATTCATATTGATAAGTAGATTTAATGTTCAGTCGATTTAACTGTTCGTCGAGACACGATAAGCAGAGTTATCACATGGCATTCAATAATTGTTATGCTTATAATATTGTATTGATTTTTGTTTCGTAATCTGCGTAGATAAACCGGCCAAACGACAGGTAGGATTTTACTGAGTTGACTATTATACACTAGCTGTTATCAAAATGTAGTTAGGTGCGACGACGAGCGTTAGCGAGGAGTGTTAGGTACTATTTCGACCAACAATGCACGAGCCGAGCGAGCGAAGCGAGCGTGCCGCGGCAGCGGCCGGTGAAGTGCCAGAACCGAATTGCTAGCATCGCGACTTGGTTTGTTTAGACTCCGATATAAAATAAATACAAATGATGGTCAAAAATACGTTTATTACCTACTTGCGTTATACGTTTAAAATATGTGAGGGTATATAAGAAAATCATAAAGAATGCGCGGTCAGCACGCCCGGCGTGTAAAAATGCCTATGAGGCCATAGTGTAATCCACACATATTCGCGGTATTGAATGCCATTCCCCATGCGAAACGAAAAGATGCGAAAAGTTGATATGCGCACTGAAAAATAGTTCAACTGTTACAAAAGCGAAAGGTTGCTCGACCAAACGTGCAAAATGTGTAGTGATTAGTGATTAATAGGCTAAACGAATGTCTGTGAATAGTTGTTCGGCTTACTGAATCATATGCCAAGTAAATAGTCAGCTAAAGGTTGAGTTACGAAACGTTACTCGGCGAAATAATACATCTGCATACAAATTCATCGGCGTACCGTTACTCGGCGAAACGTTGTCTGCCAATCAATAATCTGCCTAAAAATAGTCGGCGAATCATTAGGTAACCGTCACCGCCAGGAAGGATTCTTCCTTGCGGGCGCTGTCTATATCATTATGTAACAGTAGTGTTTTCAAATTTCTTGTGAAAAAAATGAACGAAAAACTTACTTAATTGTACACTAATTAAAAAAAAGTAGGTACTACACGTAGAAAAAAAGAAACGCTTTTGAACCTGAACGTACACTTTTCTCGTTAGTGTAGATTTTTTTTTAATTAGCGTAGGTACAATTTCGTACATTTTTTCTAATTCGCAAGAAATTTGAACAGTCGACTGCTACATAGTGGAATAGATAGCGCCCGCCAGAAAGTAGCCTGCCTGGCGGTGACAGATTGATCATTGTTTTCTCGTAACTACATGTAGTACAATTTTTTTTAGCGTAAAATTTAGTACATTTTTCGTACATTTATTGATGTGAGTTTGAATACGGTATTTGACTATTTTGTTTTATAAATTAAAACTACACAATGCCCGTTATCGAATAAAGAAACAATTTTTAAGCTACCTTTACAAATAACAAAGTTATGAGGGTTTGAAATTCAAGATTAGACAGAGAAAGTCATACTGGCATGTGACGTCACACGCCAGTACCGCCATACTTGCTGCATAGAGAAAAGCGTTTGAGAAAGAGACAGGTATATAGATTTTTCAAAAATTCACTGTAAATCCAATTTTCAACCAATTTAAGTCTTCTCTTCGCTAAACACTGTCTGTATATCTATATTTTCATAATAATATTAAGATATGGTAAATTCAGGAGTGGTCAAATACCGTAGTCCATACGATACCATATCACCGCTAGGAAGTGTGCAAGTATTTTGGATGGCAAACAATTTTTTGATTTGCATCCTCTTTGCTGTCGGTGGCTGATTGGCGCAAGTCCTTTGCCGCGCGCCTTCGATCGTATTGGTGCGGTTGTATTCGGTTTTGTAAATTAAATATTAATTGTGATTATAGACATTGTAAATAATTTTGTGTGTAAATAGTAACAAACTTTATACGTCTTAAAACTAGCTAGTGAAGTGGCGGTGCGGACTATTGCGGCTTTACGGACTTTAGCGAGCGTCATACAGCGAAGTCGGTTGCATTGAGGTATGTTTTTTTCATGAATTGTTCTCTAGACATCCTTGGTAACAGTCACTATTCAAAGGTTTAATAAACAGGAAGTATGACACTTTCAAACTATTTGAATCGAATCTGCTCTTGATTCTGAACAGGAAAAACCATATTTAAAAAAAAAAAAAGTACATCGAAAATACAAACTGAGACATGGATGCACAGAAAAACCAGAAAAAGAGACCAGCGCTGGGAATCGAACCCAGGTCCTCAGCAATCCGTGCTGCGTGCTATAACCCCTACACCACCGCTGGACAGGAATTTAGACACGAATTTTTCCTATGCATACATATCTCAGGTTGCTTATTTCTACTACGCTACTTATGCAGCAGCACTAGCGACATCTATGTTTCGCTCTCATCGAGAGACGTCAACATTATTTCGGAACCAAACCACTCACCCAGACAAGAGATGTCGCTACTAAGCAATCAAATCATGATTGGTTATTTGGAGTCTTTTTGTATTTTTTATTTCAACTCCAAATTTGTTACTTTTACGGGTATCCCGTGAAACCATATCGAAAATACAAACTGAGACATGGATGCACAGAAAAACCAGAAAAAGAGACCAGCGCTGGGAATCGAACCCAGGTCCTCAGCAATCCGTGCTGCGTGCTATAACCCCTACACCACCACTGGACAGGAATTTAGACACGAATTTTTCCTATGCATACATATCTCAGGTTGCTTATTTCTACTACGCTACTTATGCTTCTGGTTTTTCTGTGCATCCATGTCTCAGTTTGTATTTTCGATATGGTTTCACGGGATACCCGTAAAAGTAACAAATTTGGAGTTGAAATAAAAAATACAAAAAGACTCCAAATAACTAACTCGTAACTTTTTACCCGACTGCCCGAAGGAGGGTTATGTTTTTCAAGCGTATGTATGTAAGTATGTATGTATGCATGTACCTATGTAGTTATGTATATTTTGTAAACAATTCTTTTTATTTTAGTCTTAATTAACCTGTACATTATATTAGGTTTAACTATAGGTGCAACGTGTTAAGTACGCAAAACTTCTTAGTTGGTGATTCAGTCCATGAATTTTCAGTAATAATTTGTAAATATTGAATGTCCTTAAATATATATATTTTTTAATTAAAAGTGAGGCCTGATCATTGATATACCTACATCATACCTACCATTTTATTTAAAGAAGAAACCTACGCCTAACCTGTACACAAACATATTAATACATTCACTCTTAATTACTTCTTAATTTCTAAGTATTTCCCAAGATACATTTTGTAACCAGTAACTTAATAGACCACAGAATAATTTATTTTCCCAATAATTCGGGTAACAGTGGAGCAGCTGGCAACACAATTCGTCACGCACACTAACATCCTTGCAAATTGCCTTACACCGTTCTTACGCACACTACAATATTGATTTGCCGCATTCACGAACGTTTTGTTTTTAGTTAGCGCGGTATCTAGTCGAGCGAGCGCGCGAGACCAAATCATTCATCTAAGGGTATAAGATTTTTTTTTTATTTGCTGAAATATTTACATTTTCAAGCATTTGTCAAAACTGTGACAGTTTCACGAAGTGTCGCCAGCCTTTTATTTATACTCTTTATCAAGTGCAATGCAAAAAGGATCCAAGACAGTTGGATTATTTTATTCACTCTTCTTAATATCACACAAATATGAGGTTAGCCATCATCGCGAAATAAAATCTTGCGGAATTAACGTACCTATGTGTGATGCGACTCGTACAAAATCTACAGAAGAGTTGCGTTCGGAACGGCTTTTTTCCTTACTTTCGGGATTCCGAGCGCTCAGGCCACCATGCCAAATTTCGAACCAGAGAAAACTTCGGACGGAAAACTATTGTTTGTATTATGGTGTGGTAGGTCCATTTGTATCGATTTACTGCGTTCGATATCCCGAATCGATATTTCAAAACGAAATTCCTTAACGGATTTCCGAGTGTATGTGGCCGCCCTCTTCGTGGAGTTAGCGTAGGTACCACTGGTCGGGTCCCTTACTCGTCAATTTCACTGGTCTGACCAGTTTACTCATTAGACAGTTTCGTTAGGTTGACAATTTCCTTATTTGCCAGTTTCACTAAGTTGTCGGTTTCTCTATCAAGTCAAGTTTCCTGGTTCGCAAGCATCTGTATGTGTCAGTTAGTTTAGGCTGTCAGTTTTACTATTTCGTCATGTTCCCATCCCGTTACTGTTCTTGTTCGCAAGTTTCCTTATTCGTCAGTTAGTATAGGCTGTCAGTATTGCTACTCTGTTGTGTCATGTCATACATGGTATATAACCCCCTTCCTTCCTTTCTAATACTAAACTCTATCACTTCTTTATTATTTCTTTATTATTTATTATTTCTTTTACTGTCCAGGCGCAATCTATGCTTAAGATTAAGAAGCACTATCTGTCGATTTGTGCTTGAATTTAGTTAGCTTTTTAATATATCTCTTGTTGTGTGTATATCTTTGTATACTTTGTATATATTATATTATTTATGAATATAAAATGATAAACTGACTGACTGACTGGGTCTATCAACACACATCCGTCACATGGACCTAGAGATTTGAAATTTTGCACATAGATACCTTATATAGTGTAGGCATTTACTAACGAGGTAAGCCGTGGTGGCAGAGTGGTTTGACCTATGGCCTCTCAAGCAGAGGATCGTGGGTTCAAACCCCGGCTCGCACCTCTTGAGTTTTTTGAAATTCATGTGCGGGATTACATTTGAAATTTACCACGAGCTTTACGGTGAAGGAAAACATCGTGAGGAAACCTGCACAAACCTGCGAAGCAATTCAATGGTGTATGTGAAGTTCCCAATCCGCACTGGGCCCGCGTGGGAACTACTGCCCAAGCCCTCTCATTCTGAGGGGAGGCCTGTGCCCTGCAGTGGGACGTATATAGGCTGGGATGATGATGATGATGATTTACTAACGAAGGATTTTTGGAAATTCCACCCCCAAGGGGTAAAATAGCTGGTATGCCTAGCTGCTTACAAAATTCTAAAGCATCAGCCACAGACTCGCTTAACAATTGAGTGGCCAAGCGCACTTTCATTTTCTGTTTAACGAAATTTACATGTTCATTTTTAAGCGTAGTTCCCAAATGAAGAGCTTCCTCGTTTTGGATTTTGTTAAGGAGTTCTATATAAAACCTTGCCAATCTATGAAAGTTTTTTTATCTCCGAATGTGTTTCAGACTAATTTAATATTATGGCAAGGGTCTGGCCACAAACATACTTCCTGCCCGTCGTGCGTGAAAGACGATTCTGATTTAATATCACAGCCTAAATGTGCACACATTGATTTGTTGGTAGGAGCACCATCAAAGGTGAGACTTACGACATGAATTTAAGGCATTGCCGTATTAGCTCAGCTTTTTGCTGCGCGGTGATAGAATGGATGAGGAAATATCCAACAGGCACTTTAAATGTATCGTTTATTGCCGTTACCATAAAAGTCAGGGCTTCTTTTGCTAGTGGCACATCATCTGGATCAAGGTCACAACCAACGTTACTAAAGCCAAAATATTCTTTGCCATCCCACTCTACTTGCTTCCTTATAGCCATTTCATCGATTGCTAGGGCACAAAATATAGTTTTGTTGGGATTTTCTTGTGCTCTTAATTGTAATGACTCTAAAGCCTCTGTTGTAAATCCAGGTTTACAGTGTAAAGATTTATACCATGATGATATACTTTTTGGGTGTGGTAATACGTTTTCGAATTGTTCCCTGACGAACGAGTATGCTTTTGAAGATAAGTAATGTAATGTCACTGCAAATTTTTTTATTTCTAAACTGTACTCCCTAGTAAGCACATCATCATCATATTGTTTCTGAAGAAACCTTTTTATAACATGATTTTTATTTATACCATCTAACATGTTGATATATTTGGTTTCGACATTTTCCAGTCTTAATTTGTCTTAAACGACTGTGTAAAGATCCGCATTTTTTTCTGTAGTCGTGTAACACGTTTAGTTAATGTGTTAATTCTTTGTAGACGGCGTTTTGAAACCTTTTTCAAATTTTCAACTTTTTTCTCTAACATTTTCATTTTTTTTGCACTTGCAATATCCATTTCAGCTTCCTCTGTGGATGTGCCAAGTTCAGTACTTGAAAATTTTCTTTTCAAATTAATTGGTATCTTATTCCCCGTGTTGATTTCTGTGAACGGTTCCTGAAACAAGTATAAAAAAGATATCAAATCTCTATGTGTTAGATTTTTAATTTACCTATTTTATTTTTAGTCCTATCGTTTCGAATACTTTCAACATTAATTTTGCAGATAGACTGTTAACATTAATATAGAAAATGTTAACTTACATAGTCTACCTGTGAACAGTATTTAGAACATTAGGGCTAAAAATAATCAGATAAACACGATAAAACCGTATAGTTAAAAATAAATCCCTACTTAATATTATAATTATTATAAATGCGAAAGTAACTCTGTCTGTCTGTCTATTACACTTTGTAACCAGTGCTTTTGACTCCAGGTTTACTACGGACCATGTTATAATAAAAGCCTTATGATAATGGCCTTGAATTATTAGCTAATTTTAAAGACTAACTAACTACCCTGCTTAACCTACTTAATACTATGGTAACTTAACTTAAGGTAACGCTATGGTGATTTAACTTAAATTAATTTATGGCCTTGTGATCGTGAATCGACTAGTGGATTAGGAACCTACCTTATGCCCAGCAATAACCTAAGTGCTTTTATTTGAGAATTAATTTGAAAAGCCTACAGTTGTGTTTCTAACGTTATAATTAATTAAGCAGTACCTAACTTCGTGATAATTTTGACTCTAGGTTGGTTCTGCTAGACTTTGATTTGTTTCAGTTAATGACAAGGCTCCCTGAAAACATTTCAGTGCATTGAATAAGTATAACCAAGCTTTAATTTATAATCTTTTTTTTTATAGTTCGTAAGACAGCCTACAAATAAAATTAGAAAACACTATAATGAAAGCAAGTCAGATATGTATATTGTATAACAGGTACGTAATATTTATTTACTTGGGCTTATCTTTGCATTATTACATTGATAAACACTATATTATTTCTTTATTTAAGTATTTTTTATAAAAGCAGGCTGCACTATGCCAAAAAACATAGTAAATACATTAAATAAAATACTACATACCACGACAAAGCTAGATGTTTCACTTGGTATATTTAAGGTAGGAACAGCGTCGGATTTCAAACGTCTCCATTTTTTATTGTCATTTGGCACAAATGAGTCTTCCGTAAAATGGCGAGAACAAATTCTACTGTGCTTTTTTGGAGTCCAATTGGACCTATTAATGCAACGGCTCCATTTTATTTAAAATAATGTAATGGTAGCACCATAAAAAGACCCATAGGAAATCTATGTGTTTTGCCTATTGAAAAATAATTATTATTGTTATTCAATTCTAGTTAGTATTGAAATAATAAGGAAATATAATGCCTTTGTCAAGTGGAACCCTTTAGCTAGTTAATGCTGTTATTCAACTTTACTTTTATCTGAAAGTTTTGTATTTTATTTTCTTTATTTTGTACAAAGTTTACATACACGTATACGTGTATACGTGTTGCTTGTTCTTTACTTTTACTTCTTCTTAGTTAAATTTTGTTTGTATGTGTATGAAGCAGCAGCTAATAAGTTTTTTGTGCTGATTTTTTCGGCGTTACTAGTAGTATACCGCTTGATGGGTGAATTTAATTACATCCAATCACTTAATGTTATAGTTATATTGCAACTAAAGGACAATGTTTACAGTTGTCCTTGGTGGGCGGGATGTTAAACCGTCACACAATTCTTCTCATAGATTTTAATCCACTACTTAGTTCCCTTTGTTTACTTTAAGTTACATGAAATTTCTCAACAGATGGCGTTAGTGTGCACAATTCCTTTCTAATCACACGACTTCACTTCTGCATACAATTTTTAGTTTTTAAGTTCACCGCTAGATGTCGCTGTCCCGTGTCAGTCACCATTCTGCATCGCGCTGTTGAGATTTTTCCTGGTATAATGACCTTCCTTTAGAAAGTCTATTATAAATTGTAAAATATAAAATAAAACACCCAGCTTTGTCGTGGTATAGAGTGTTTTATTTGATGTATTTACTATGTTTTTGGCATAGTTTATAAAAAATACTTAAATAAAGAAGTAATATAGTGTTTATCAATGTAATAATGCAAAGATAAGCCCAGGTAAATAAATATTACGTACCTGTTATACAATATACATATCTAACTTGCTTTCATTATAGTGTTTTCTAATTTTATTTGTAGGCTGTCTTACGAACTATAAAAAAAATGATTATAAATTAAAGCTTGGTTATACTTATTCAATGCACTGAAATGTTTTCAGGGAACCTTGTCATTAACTGAAACAAATCAAAGTCTAGCAGAACCAACCACAAGTCGCCAGTGTCAGGATAGAATGGTAAGCTCATTTTTTCTTTATTCATTTCATTACTATTTCGGGGGTATCTGCAATTTACTCTACCATCAAATTGACTTGCGGTACGCTTCTGAGTTTTTGAGCATTCTTTGATTTACTTATGATGAAAATACCTACCTTACCTTTATTTGTAGAAATTTTGCTTTTTTTCTAAGTTAAGTATAATGAGATTAATCTATTATATTATAAAACAAAGTCGTGTTAGTTACACCAATTTTAAATCAAGAACGGCTGGACCAATTTATTATGATTTTTTTATTCTTCGATTTGTCTTCGTCAGGAATATATCCTATTCCTGACTAAGTAGGTATTAAAAACGTTGGAAAATTGTGTAAAAAAAGTAAAATAAAAAAAAAACTCATACAACATGTTCATGGGTTACGTAACTGTCAGTTATGGAGCATATACCCACACACTTACAATAACTTCGTTATTTTATATTTGCCTAGAAAAATATTCACTGAAAATAATTGATATGGCAAAGCAACGTTGGTTTATGTTTTGGAAACGCAATTGGACCCGCTAGATGGCGCTGTCTTTGGTATATTATCCTAATTTTAATTTAGTGTTTTTGGGGCAGGACGACGTCTCCCGGGTCCGCTAGTGAGAAATAAAATTACTTTAGTTTTTTTTTTGAAGATTATGTCTTTGCTCAGTAGAATTAAACCGCAGACGGAGAAGTGACAAGAAAAATCAAGGATTTGACAAAAAACAAATTCAACAATATTAAGCAAGACTAGAGCGGCTAACGCATATCTGCTGAATAAAAGATCTGACGATTAACGAATCGGACCAAAATCGCATCAGGCCAAAAACGTACCCGTAATATTCACAGTGCAAGAGCTACCCTCATGCATGGACAAAAGTTTCAAATTCCCGTCGTATGAGATACGTTCAGTGATCAAAGGGGTTTGATTCTCTGTCGTTTGATGTACTCGTATATCGTTAAACAAAACTACGTTTGTGCGGACATAGTTTACTCGATTTCAACGGAGTCGACCTGCACGTGCGTCAAAATCAACAAGACTGGTAACCTTAGCGATTCTGATTATAGAGTTGGAGATGACGGATCAATGGTCAATGTGAATGATTAGAGCGGCCACATACCTACACTCGGAATTCCGTTTAGGAATTTCGATTAGAAATATCGATAATTCCGTAAATACAACACACACGTGTAGTACGTTTATTTCAATTCGGAATAACAAGGATCAGTTGTACGACGCTAGTTAATGAACTAAACTTTGCTCACCCGCGACCTTATCGATACCTCCTACGTATACTGGTATAGGTAGAGTAGAGTCATTCACGATGACGCGTGCCGTGGTTCTTATTACAATGTCATTAATGTCTAATTTTGACAAAATCACGCGTCTTCGTGGATGGCACTAGGTAGGTATACAAGTGCAAAATCATAAAATTTACAGGAAAGCTGTTCAAAGGTTCCAAAACCTGTAACATTCTCGTTTGATGATATAAGTTTTCAAAATTTTGGATTGGTTCAAAATAAAATATTTGACTTCTACCTACCTGTATTCATGGAATTTTGAAACCTAAAACCTAAAATGCTTGAATTTTGAATCGTTAAGTAAATGGGTATAAGATTTTTTTTTATTTGCTGAAATATTTACATTTTCAAGCATTTGTCAAAACTGTGACAGTTTCACGAAGTGTCGCCAGCCTTTTATTTATACTCTTTATCAAGTGCAATGCAAAAAGGATCCAAGACAGTTGGATTATTTTATTCACTCTTCTTAATCTACTTTATCACATCACGTTGGCTGACTTCGCTGCCAGAGCATCACCGGTAGGATCAAAAAATATGTAGTATTAAAAATTATAATATCGTCACTACTTTGAAAAAATCTCGTATCTAAAATCAATGTAAACAAAATTGAACCTTGACGTAATGTTCACAAAATGAGATACAAATATGAGGTTAGCCATCATCGCGAAATAAAATCTTGCGGAATTAACGTACCTATGTGTGATGCGACTCGTACAAAATCTACAGAAGAGTTGCGTTCGGAACGGCTTTTTTCCTTACTTTCGGGATTCCGAGCGCTCAGGCCACCATGCCAAATTTCGAACCAGAGAAAACTTCGGACGGAAAACTATTGTTTGTATTATGGTGTGGTGGGTCCATAGATTTGTATGGATTTACTGCGTTCGATATCCCGAATCGATATTTCAAAACGAAATTCCTAAACGGATTTCCGAGTGTATGTGATTGTGGCCGCCCTCTTCGTGGAGTTAGCGTACCACTGGTCGGGTCCCTTACTCGTCAATTTCACTGGTCTGACCAGTTTACTCATTAGACAGTTTAGTTAGGTTGACAATTTCCTTATTTGCCAGTTTCACTAAGTTGTCGGTTTCTCTATCAAGTCAAGTTTCCTGGTTCGCAAGCATCCGTATGTATCAGTTAGTTTAGGCTGTCAGTATTGCTACTCTGTTGTGTCATGTCATACATGGTATATAACCCCCTTCCTTCCTTTCTCATATTAAATTCTATCACTTCTTTATTATTTCTTTTACTGTCCAGGCTATTTGAGACGCAATCTATGCTTAAGATTAAGAAGCACTATCTGTCGATTTGTGCTTGAATTTAGTGAGCTTTTTAATATATCTCTTGTTGTGTGTATATCTTTGTATACTTTGTATATATTATATTATTTATGTATATAAAATGATAAACTGACTGACTGACTGGGTAATATATCAACACACATCCCAAACCGCTGGACCTAGAGATTTGAAATTTTGCACATAGATACCTTATATAGTGTAGGCATTTACTAACGAGGTAAGCCGTGGTGGCAGAGTGGTTTGACCTATGGCCTCTCAAGCAGAGGATCGTGGGTTCAAACCCCGGCTCGCACCTCTGAGTTTTTTGAAATTCATGCGGAATTACATTTGAAATTTACCACGAGCTTTACGGTGAAGGAAAACATCGTGAGCAAACCTGCACAAACCTGCGAAGCAATTCAATGGTGTGTGTGAAGTTCCCAATCCGCACTGGGCCCGCGTGGGAACTACTGCCCAAGCCCTCTCATTCTGAGGGGAGGCCTGTGCCCTGCAGTGGGACGTATATAGGCTGGGATGATGATGATGTTGATTTACTAACGAAGGATTTTTGTAAATTCCACCCCCAAGGGGTAAAATAGGGGATGAAAGTTTGTATGAAAGTCCGTCAGCTTTGATGTTAGAATCTTCAAATTTTGTGTTTGTGGCTAACAATTGAAAATTAAATTATAAGTACTCCGCTGTCTCCGCTTACTCCGCTCCGCTCCGCTCTTCTGCCTCTGCTCCGGTGCCTCCACTCTGATGCCTCTACTCCGTGGTACTCCGCTCCGCTCCGCTGTCTCCGCTTTACTCCGCTGCCTCCGCTGCGCTGCCTCCGCTGCCTTCACTTCACCCCGCTACGGCGGGGCTTCTATTTTCTGCTCTGAAGTACAAAAGGCAACGACTGAACTTATAATTTCTTCTGTGTTGTGTATCAAGGCAAAAGCGGCCTGCCAGAAAGCCAACATAGAACGAAACGAACCTATTATGAAATGAGTGTATTTTTGTTAAAGGATACGAGCACTTGTAAATCTTGTCTAACTATGAATAAATACATGCGACTCGTTACGGTATTCTGAATTCATCATCTCATTCGCGGGCCGGCCGGTTTCGGCGCGTGCACGCTCTCGTTCCCGCGCAGCGCACCGCACACGGTGTGTTGCTAATTTTCCGAATTATTAATTTACTTGCTAAGTAATTATTTACGATGCTTTTTATTGGGGGTTAATTTTGATTAAATTAGTAGACAGATATTGAAGCTCAAAAATAAATACAGTAGCTGACTTACAATATTAGTCGCCAAGTCATCAATTTTGAAGATAATATATTTATCGGTAGCAGAGTTATATTATTTGTTGTTAGTAAATTGTCGCTCGATTTTGCATAATTTGCTGGTATTGTAAAGATGGTATATTAGTTTAATAGAAGCTGTTCTATTAACCCGTTGCTTACATACGAAAACAGATATTCCGTTGCGGATGCTAAATAAAACTTTAGTCGCTGCAGCGCTGCAATTATTATTTCCCTTACATTATTATCAGTTGTTTCCTGTAAGAGGATCAAAAAATTATGATATAGGTATTTTATCTTATCAGTAATTAATTAAATGTATCCAAATATTATTTTGTAATAAAGTTAATCCTACCATTAACGTGTACAGACACATGGAAAAACAAAAACGAAACACACCTCACAAATATGTATGTATAATAAACGATGACTACGATATCGCGATGTTATATCAAATGACTGTGAATTTCAAATTGAAGAGCAATTTTTTTCGGATTCGGACGTTTAAGCATCATGATATTTTTATTATGACGACATATGTGTACTCGTAGTCTAAGGAATTATTGATTTTAGTATAGGCAACACTCGGTATGGTATACCTCTTATTATAGATATGAAAAACATTGGCGATGGAGATAAAAATTTTTTGGGCCTTAATTAAACTCTAAAAGGTCCGGCGCCTGTAAAACTCTGAACAAACAGATGTTATAAAATACAAAACGAGTAAAATCAATAAAGTGGCATTTATTCGGCGGGAACTTAAAGCCCAATTGAATCGGATTGAAATGAAACGGACACGATGTGACTAAGCTCGTTCAAAGTACTTTGAAGTTGATTAAACCCAAATTACTGGACGATTCACTTGATATAAATGTTTAAACTCGCAGTGTGGATTACCAACCTACATATTATTCGCTGGATAGAGCGTCTTTAGAGATTTGAATGAGTACCAGAAGTAGATATATCGTGCTGAGTAGATTGCCTTTTGTCGAAGATGCCTGTCTATGAGTCGCTACCCAGCGATTGGTGGGAACGCAGCAATCAAATCATTTTTTGCTGACGTTAGATCTGATGTAAGAAACTCTGTTCGATCGATTGAAATTTGAATTAAAATTCTTTTCATATCAATGTGACAATGACTGACACAGGGTAAGAATTAAGAGGAAATACGGTTATTAAGCCGATAAAAAGAGGTAGGTATTTGTATAAAATTGCTCTTGATTCCCTCAAATCCCTCCGGAAAGATCATAAAAGGGACACACTATAGTCCGGATTAATCATATGTACATACCCACAAAAAAAACTAAGTAAAACAGCATTTAGTAGCCCCCTATATAATTACTCTTTCAAAAGTAATTAATTGAAATTTTTCTTACAAATATATAAAGAGGGTTTTGTGTCCCTAATTTTTAATTTTGTTTTTATATTCATATACACATTACATTTATGTACTTTGCGTCTTATTATAAGCATTAAAAAATGGTTATTTTCGAAGGTCTTTATTAAGGAAAAAAGAGGTGAATGAGTATGGGGAAGGGGTATAGACTGGACTAGCTACCGCACGTTTTTCACCTTCAGTGAAATCAAAACAAAATTCATGCTAAAAATAAAATTAAATGAAACAATTATAAAGGCCTTATAATAATTATTTAGTGGGCACAGAATCAATATCAGTAAACATTTCCCTTCTATCGCCTTTGTCAGGTTAAAAACAAATCCGAAACCTTTTTGCGAGATTAGGATTCGTTAACATAGAGCTTTATGCGGCTAAGCCACTGCCCCGGGCAGCAACCAGATGTTACTGACATGATACAGGCGAGAAACTGAAATGTCCTTACAAATTCCTTCCTGACATGTTTTGTCGTACTGGAATTTTAAATTTACGTAGATGGTTGTGAACGCAATTGCAGTTATACCAACTTTCGCATTCGAGAGCTTACGAGCATCGTTCCTGGGACTCAGAATTGTGCAACGCAAGAGCGATGTCCCCACTTCGATACGATACTTACGTAGGTATATCGTTCATATTGCAGTTGCATGCATACTTTATCTACACTAACGAGCAAAGATAAAGGGTCGGTTACAAAAATTACGATAACTACAAAACCCGCTGTGATAGCTTCTTCGAGTAAAATTAGTTTAGTAAAGAGTTTTACTTTATGGTAAGTTGACTTATACGTAATTAAATTACCTTCAACGTATTTTTTAAATCAAGAAAATATCTTTAATATACTGAGCGGCTAATATATATGCAGTTATAGGTAATTTTGTATGGAGAGTGGGCCAAATGTTGTGCCGCTCAGTAAAGTTTAGGACCTATTGCGATTTTAGTAACCGACCCTTTATGTTTGCTCGTCAGTGTATTTACGTCGGACCTTTATACGAAGTGGCTCGCGAAATAGATGCTGACTCGTTGGCCGATGACAAAACACACACATTCACATATTGTACATTTGATCTCTTTTTATGTATTACTTTTATGCGTTTTATGTGCAATATAACAACACACAAAAAAAGCAAAGTAATAGAGGTAGGTACGTGAGATGATGTACATAGGTATAATAGTAAAATAGTTAAAATACGGACACAACGGATGAAAAAAAGCAAAGACTCCACCGTCATTAAACCTGAATATTTTAGCACAATTTCAGTAGGTTGTCCAAAACTCTGCAAAAAAACTAAATAAATTATTCAGCGAAAACACAAGAGACATTCACTTAGAGAGACAATAACGCGCGGTCTTTATGAGAATAACTGCGAAGCCCGGCTAGATTCTTGAATACATTACCAACAAATACACCTCCACCTCTATTCCTGGAGGTAGCCTGCTTGCTACGTGTTTTTCAATTTTATTTTAGTCCAATTCGCGAGTAACGTTTTTATTTTACCTTATTTTAATTTACACGACAAGAACATACGTAAAATATGAAGCTGATGAGGTTTGATGAGTTTATAGCACGATTTTGAAGCACGCATCTGTTTTTTTTGGTTTTTTGCCGTTTTATGTTACCTGAATAATTATATATCTTTTTCAATTAATTTATTATTCAGCTGTCGACATTCATTTAAAAATATTTTTGTCATAAAAATTGCTTTATTTACGGAGTAAGATGACTTGAAATTTTTTGATTCAATTGGACATAAATGTGCTTGAAAACCATTAAAATTGTAAGTGTTTTAGCACTAGCTAATTCTTGCAGCTTTGTCCCAGTAGAATAAGAAATAATAGGCACTTCTCTAGCCTGCGGAAATTTCAAAAAGCTTTTCTGTCTAATAAAGTCCCTAAAGCTTCAGTAGATTAGGTTTTGCGTTGTCTGTCAGTCCCCCAATCACAGTTTTGTGTAGATATACGAGTAGCTTGTAGGTACAAACTAACTAAATAATATAGAAATCACTACCTCCATTATTTTTTGAAGTCTCTTTCTCTCTTTCTCTCTCTCTCTCACTCACTCTCTCTCTCTCTCTCGTCTGTTTATTAGTATTAATGACTGTTAATATTACGGTATTATTGATAATATTCATTCGTTACTATAAATACTTACCAACCAGATACTTTTCAAACCTGCTTAGCTTTAAAAGATCCCTTTCAGGGACAAGTTCGCCTTTGTAATCTTTTAGTGTTGTTGTTTTTTGTATTATTTTTGTTTTATGTAAAATAAAGTACCTATAAATTAAGGTAATATTTTAATTCTAGCTGACCTAGCAAATTTTGTTCTGCCATATAAAAATGGGGGTGGGGGACAGGAGGGTGAATAACTTTACGACGTATTCTCACAACCTACCAAATATATAAGTACAAAATATAAGTACAAACACCGTACCACGAGATTTTTATATACATTTAGGTAGGTACATACTAAGATAAATTAATTACATTTAAGATAATGTCAGCATAGTTTTCTTATTCTGTGGCTTTATCCTTATTATAATGGTGTGCAGCGATCGACTTCCTAAAAGTTGAAATGAGGTTTGGCGACATAACATCATTGTTTCGGCTCACGTTTACTGATTAAAGGCTCGCTTTTGGGGTGAGATTTATAAAAGTTGTATTATTACTCCGGAGTCTGTATACCAGGTGGGCACTGTAACAGGAGCAAAAAATTAAAACACAGGTTCTGCTACTCAAATAGAACTACTTTAGTTCTGCAACTTTAAAAAATTAAGTCATTCTATGATTATGTTTATTCCAAACAAATTAAATGGTATATTTTCAATGTACGGCATCCCTAAATGACATCGCTTATCACGTACAGTTTGATTAATTTGAGTTAACACTTGACAGATGGGCGTGCCTTCAGTCAATTTTTTACTTTGACGTCATACAAATAAAGCCATTTTTAGTATACCGCTACCCACGTTTACATATTATGTAAAAACTATTTTATTTGTATGACCTCAAAGTTGAAAATTTACTGAAGGCACGCCCATCTGCCAAGTTTAACTCCAAGTAATCGTACTGTAGCAAAATGACGGATTTTACAATACATTGCAACTCCAAATAAACTTTAAACTATAATAAAAATCATAATTTAAATTATTTTCAAAAGTTGTAGGTTAAAAGCTCAAGATGAAAAGTGGAAGCTGTGGTTTTGAGCTAGTTTTGAGGTGTGGTTTGCTCCTGTTACAGGACCCACCTTATATACATAAATTGAACGTCAATATGAACTTTATTTGTGAATGGCTACTGTAGTGAGATACCTCTTGTCTTGGTATGAATAAACTAACCAATTTAGCAAAGTTGAAACCCTCCGACATTTAGTTCAATATCTCAAAAATGGTCGAATCGATTTTAATGAAACATACTCTGAGAACCACAGCAAGGCAACTCACTTTCACGCAATAAGCTGCATCGAAAACATTAAACTTAGTTTTCAATGTTTGCCTTTTATACTCAAGATTTACTTAGGCACCATGACATGACATGTTCAGTTAATTAGTTACTCAAAAAAACTCATATATTGCCCATGATACTGCAGTGCCGCATAGCCAACAATTGCTAATCCCGCGTATGACGCGTATCTAACTAGAGGTAATTTTTTTCATTAAGTAATATAGCTTCGTGTTTAGGTACAAAATGTAGATACCTGACCTACCAGTCGTGAAGTCGTGAAGCCCCGTTGGTTACGCAGCATTGCATTATCATCGACGATATTAATTTTCTCTTTTAATTCATAAAATATTTAATCTGGAGCATTTGAGGACCTGTGCGGTGCCAGCGCAGCGATGGCGGTCACGAAGTGGAAGCTCGGAGCGGCGGAGATGAGGTATTGAAGTTTCATTTACGTTGCGCTTTACAGGAGTGTCTATTGTAGTATCTGATGCGGTTCGGTCCAAGTGATAAAAGTACAATTATTATTATTATACTTAATGAACTAAAATAATTTCCTTGCTCACCCGCGACCTTACGATAGCTAAGCTTATGCAAAATATGCGTGTTCATGCAGTTCCTCCACCTCCACACTGTAAGAACACACACAAATCACACAAACCCATCTATCACCACCACCACACTACACTGACGCGTTTCGAACTCAAACAGAGCTCATCCTCAGAGTGACACAACCGTACACCATGCTACCAGTTGTTAGACTAACGAACCACAACCACCGTTTTAACTTGTCACTGTAACTCCCCAAGTACCCACATACGTTTTATGAAACAAAACAAAACTACCCACAAATTATTAATTAAATTTTTAACCGTCCTTCAAAACTGCCTTGATTTTTTATTTATTTACTGTCAAGGCATGTTTTATTAACTACCATTGCTGAAATTAGATCCAAGCCGTAGCAAGGGAGATGAAACTAAATTTACCTGCTCATTAATAATAGACCCCATACTGTTGTATCTAATTATCTCCATGCATTCTAAAACATCGAGACGAAACCCCTTGCCACAATAATGTAACACTTCATACGAATCGGAGTCCGATAAAGAATGATTTAGTTCCAACAAATGTTTGGCAAAATTCGACTTATCAGGATGCTCATTCCTATATGCCGAAACATGCTCTTTAAATCTAGCATTAAAACTGCGTCCTGTCTGACCAACATATACTTTACTGCAGTCATTACAAGTGAGCTTGTATACACCCGATCTAGTTCCTTTATCTACCTACATAATGCATATTATACATTATGCATATTTTGCATAAGCTTAGCTATCGTAAGGTCGCGGGTGAGCAAGGAAATTATTTTAGTTCATTGATATGGACCTCCGCAAAGTAACGCCTGATTCAATAAATTATTATTATACTTATTTATTACTATCCGTACTCCGCAAATGCGACCCGCTTCTTCTTAATGAAAGCTCACCCAGTCATTGAAACATGTACGTATAAGGTATAGGCTCTTCCAAACATCACAACCCCATTCCTTCCATCATACCTACATTATCGCGTATAAGCATTTCACAGTGTAGGTTTCCGCTGCGTTTTATTGCAAATAACTCTACGTATAGCTAGCTGATGCAGTAAACATTTGTCGACATTTAACTTTGCTGGGAGCAATAAAAGAAATGCAACTTTGTGACAGTGTCACGGCTCGTTTTTCTAATAAAACTTAAAATTTCAGATAGACCGGCTGCCGCCCTTTGAAACGATTATTAAATAAAACGAATCCGTATGTAAAATCTTCATTATTAAAATGGGAACTAAAAATTAATCAATTTTAACGCAGAAGTCAATTAAGAACATTAAAAGCCACAGATTTTGCATATTTTTCAGTAGGTGCCTTACTCTTAGTTATCCTTTTGACCAGACACAATTATATTGCAGACTCGGAAGTTTACTACTACGAGTATGGTTTCAAACAGTATGTCAGCAAATTAAAATGTATGCATTGCATGCATTGGCAGTTTGCATCTACTTTATAAGTACTTAGTTTCAACATGAGTACAGACACTATAGTGACTATAGGTACTGTTAGTATCTATTAAATTACAGCAAGCAATAAGGTAGAAGTGAGTCGTCGATTGTGTAAAAGTAACTTTATGATTAAAATATTTTTTAAAATTATACTATTTACTAATTGGAGTTTACCTTTGGGCCCTATTTTTTATGCTTTCTTTTTGGCTGACATTTGAACCATATTTCTATTCCATAGTATCAGAAGGTACGCGTTCGCGTTGATCATTACTTAAATATGAAATACTACTTATGTTACGAATAAAAATTGTTTCCAAGTGTGGATTTTCTTCCACAGATTGCAAATCGAAGTAGCTTAAAGAGCTCTAGTATTTTAATACCGACCAGTATCATTCGAAGAATACGAGTAGGTACACCTGAGTTATTTTTAATCAAGTCGATAGGCGATTGCAAACGGCGGTGCAGCGATTGCATATGTTGGCACTAAGTATACACACGTTAAATATTTTATTTGATTAGTTATTGAAACAAACCGTTAGTGAGGGGTGGTATGGTTTGATAAGTATTTCAAGAAAAATATAGGTTTGCTTAGACCATATTTGAAGTGCTAGTGTTCCCCCACCACAAGTCAAACTACTGGCTACATACGAATATAATGAATTTATTGGGAAAATTATTACAGCTTAGGTACCTACTCGATCAAAACTTAACGGAAACCTTTTTTTTAACATAAATTTTCAGTAGCAATTAATTCCGATGCTAATATAAGGCCACTTAAATTAACCTTCACGCCGTTGCTATAAATTCTTTTAATAGCCGGCTTATTAGAGTTTTTAAAATGAATCCAATGAATAATAATAGTTATTACTATTTAAGTAATTATTAAGAATTATTATTAATTAATTGATTATAAATTATTATTATTTATTAATTATTATTATTAGTTGGATTATCAAACAAAAAAGACAAAGATGAATCGCGGCAAAGTTCAGGAGTGAGGAACTGTGACGTCACGCCGTGCCAATGGCGTCACACGGAACTTTAACTTTCTATTTCGTTATATTTTTTTGAAAAAAAGAAAAAACATTTATTCGTGACATTATTACACAATATACTATAGGTATAGAATTAGGTGAACTAAAGAATTACGTATCATATGGTCAAGAAATGGTCCCAAATCAGCATAATGCCATAGTAAAAGAGAACAAGTAGGTCCACTCCGACCCTTTAGGCGACTTCAAGGGCAACACACACAGAAAGCGTGCGCGGGTCGGGTCGTGTCCGCCGCGTGAGCCGCGCGGTTCGTTGTATTCACACAGAGAGCGGGTCGGACCCGCGACGGGCCCGTGGCGGCTATCAATGTTGCCAGTTTAGTGACTTAGTCCCTAGAAGTGACGACTTTTGCTTAAGTCTAGCGACCGCAAAAAAGTTTTGACGACAGAAATGGTTTAGGTATCTGGCGACTTTTGGAGTACAAATTAAGACAGTTCTAGAACCAATAATAGATACGACATTTTTGTTAACTCGACACAGAATTATACAGTGCCGCGAGATATATGTGGAAAACGACAAACGCGCTTGAGCACCAAGGTCAAACTTTATTTACTTACTTAATTAAATCCAATTTATGTAATGATGGGCGATGGATGAAATTTTTAAAAGTGGCTGATTTTTTTTTATAGACAGGAATAAGCTTATACTAGTTAATGGAAAAATAACAGATTTTTCTGTAGTACCTACCAATTAATTAAAAAAATAAAATACATAAATTTTATTCTCGCCTAAATGAACTAGCTACTGCGCATGAATACGGTTTTTAGGGTTCCGTAGCCAAAATGGCAAAAACGGAACCCTTATAGTTTCGCCATGTCTGTCTGTCTGTCAGTCTGTCTGTCCGTCCGCGGCTTTGCTCAGGGACTATCAATGCTTCAAAGCTGTAATTTTACATAGATATACTTATTATGAAAACTATCCCAACAAAATGGTACAATGAAAATATAAAAAATTTTTTTTTTTTTGGATACCTCCCATAGAAAAAAAAAACCTTACTTTAGTAAGGGTTTTTTTTTCTCATCCAACCCTATAGTGTAGGGTCTTTTAAATTAAAAGCATTAGGGGGTTACTAAGACGATTTTTCGATTCAGTATTTTTTTTGCGAAATATTCAAATTTATAGTAAACATTTTCATTAAAAACGAGTTTTAGGGGTTTTTAACTTAAGCTTTAGGGATAAATATTTTTGAGAGTTGGTAACACTGCGCACGACCCGCGTCCGCGCCCGCGTTCTGTGTGAAGGCGTCCATATACCGCCATGCAAATACGCCCGTCGCGGGCCCGCGCACGACCCGCGCCCGCTCTCTGTGTGTGTTGCCCTTAACTGCTTACTCCGGCGCGGACGCTTAGGGTTGTCGACGTCTATTTTAGATTTATTACCTACCAACAAATAATTGTAGTACGAAAGTTAACTTAAAATTGTCTAATGTCTGTGTCTAGACAAACCAGACAGATTCTATGCCGTTATATTATTAAACTAAATTTAAAAATATTATTTATGAATTCGCCGTAATGGTGATGGCGACTGTAAACATACTACTCATGTTTACCTACACAGAATACTATAACTATATGGTTTATAGGTAGGTAGGTATCTATTTTTTTTGTGTCCTTGCACTACACCTACTACCTAATACAAAAAATACGTAAGTACGAGTACCTACGCGAATGTAAAAGGTGATCATCTCGCGAAGCGAGCGCAAGACGAACGAGCTAAAATCGAAACGTGTGGCACCGATGGCAGCGCAGCCTTGACTAAAGAAAACTTAATCCTCCTTAAATTATCAGTGTGCGCGTGCGGCGGGTGCGTGCGTACCGGCAGGCATCCGTCACTCGTCCATATCTACAGCGATAAACACCTACAGCGCGTGACAACTTGAGATTGTCTAAGCAGTGGGGCTGCCGCGCGCCTGCGAGCACACGCGTGAGGCGACAATGAGGGCTATCGTTTTTTGTCTCACTAGATGGCGCACTGTTGCGTGAGGTTTTTAAGTATGGCTTTCAAAGTCTGTTATTACGGGCGTAAAGACAAAGTTTAGATTAAAACTTATTTAATACACCTTAAAACCGTACCATAAAAATATCGAGCATGCCACAGTGTTGCATAGTCCCCGTTTTGTTCGGAAAAAAGGGAGGAAAAAGGTTTCCGAAAGACAAGACTGTCTCAAAACACAGACATTCATTGCCCCGGAACGCATATTTGCCATAATTAATTTCAGATATTGCAAAATATTCACATAATTATTCTAATTATAAATAAACCCGCGTAGCTCACCCAAAAACTATGAGATTTGACATTTCGGAGACCTCACGCTACACTAGCGCCTCTAGTGGCGAATTCATACGCGATAGCCCTCATTGCTAAGTTTCGTTCGATCCTTACCTAAATATCTGTGATAAAGTGTGCTATTCCTTGTGAGATCAGTAGGTATATACACTGCACTGCACCATTTGTAACAATGGCGAATCGTAATACTATTAACTGTTGCGTGGACGGATGTCGAAATAAACAAAAGAAACAAAAGAAAGAACTTGAAGTTATCTTTTTTTACATTACCAAAATAAGTCTTTTGAAGTCGGTTAATAAATAATATTTTTAAACGTTGAGTTGGATTGTTTTATTTTGATTTTCTGACAAAACCTTACGAAAGGCAGCACTGTAGGCTATTAAAACGGTGGTTTTCTGCAAGATCACAGGAGTGCAACTTCTGTACGTAGTAGTATTATTTATTCTGTGGTACCAGCGCCAACCGGCGCGCATACATTTTAAGCCGCGCGATGTACCTACTTTGTTCGTAGTGAGCCTACTTGTTCTCTTTTACTATGATAATGCGGCCCATGCGAACGACGCTGGTCTTCCTTTGGTACCATCAGGACTACATACATTTTACAAAAAATAAATAAAACAACCAACACTGAAACTGAAACACTTCAAAATAATCAATTTGCTTAATTGACAAAATAAACAAAATACACGTCCAATATATTACTGTTAATATAACTGATAAAATAATTAGATTTTTTTATGACACAAGGATTAGATTTTTTTATGCATCGGTCATTGGCTGTTATGAATTAAGTTATAACTCATTACACAACTATAAAGTTTCTCAATATTGAAAATGTGAAACATAGAAAAAAAAATGTCGTGCTTACTTTTCAAAGTGATAGTCTAAATATAAATCTAACATCGGTTCGGAAAAACCACTTTTTAACAGTTTTGCAATTTAATACCTTTAAACGAGCAATTCTTTTGTATATATATCGCTCATCCAGTAGAATAATGAAATGACATAACTATTAACAAGAATACCTACAAGTTTTTGATTTTAAATTTAGGGTTTGATATCTTCACTTTTTTATGTAGTCGTCACAAAGCAATTGTGTCGATGTTCTGTTGGATGAGCAATATATAATATATAATCAGAATCTTGAAAACGGCTCCAACGATTTTAATGAAATTTCTCTGGGAAAACGCTTAAATATTATCGAGCTTTAGCACCCCAGTTGCCCAGGTACTATTATTTAATGACTTACAATACAAATATTTAACACAATTACATTTTGTTTCGTATAACAAAAATGTAGCATTTCTAAAAATATTCTCTTACATATCGGTACTGAACCCTCGGTGCGCGAGACCGACTCGACTAGAGACTTCATAGTTGTGCAATTTATTTCATAACATTCAAGTAGTAAGTAGGTACACCTATTTTTACATTATTCGTTATTCTGTGATATTATTTTATCACATTGGAAGTCTCAAAATAGCTAATCCTAAATCTAATTTTCGTTGAAATCGCTAGAGGCGTTTGCGAGACCATCGTATTAGGCTCATTTAATAAAATAGAATTACCATAAGTAGAGTCCTCGAGTACTCGATATGACTTGACACCTTGAAATATCATTCAGTATGATATTTTTGCGTTTTAAAAAAGAAAATTATACCTTTAAGTCGGGATCCGAAGTTTTCATAGCACAGTAAGACTAATAGATGAGGTAAGAATAATTGAATTTTAATATCAACTCTGTAACTCGTTTTCAGCACTTGAATATTTAAAGTATTCATCTTACCGCGCTGTGAAAAAATTAGACCCTTCTTATCTTAGTCTTGTTTATCGTATTTTGAACTACTTACGTTATAATTATAACCTACAAGCGTTTACCCGCGGCTTCACACGCGTGAACCATTAGATACAGCAATTGAATTGAAATTCCGGGATTTTATTAAATTCTCGTGGGAATTCCCTAAAATTACATCGTGGTTTTCATTGACGTTAAATTAAAACATTCATGCCAAATTTCATGACTCTTAACCCAGCGGTTATTAGTTCCAGATTTTATCCCTATCCCGTGGGAACATCGTAATAAATAGTAGCTTATATGTGTTATTCCAGACGTCCAGCATACCAAATGTATACATACCAAATTTCATAACTCTATCCCAGCGGTTGTTATTTAGAGATTTAATCCCTATTCCGTGGGAATATATTCCGCGTTTCAGCGTGAAGAAGTAACAAACATACTCACTCACTCACTCACAAACTTCCACATTTATAATATTAGTAGGATTGCCTTGATATTCCACAACCTTCGTGATTAATTTGGACCTCCGCCAAGTAACGTTCAAATTAAACAATTATTGTAATTTTATTTCAAACAGTCGCGACTTGTGTGATTTTATTGCTGGCTATCTGTTTGACGGACGTTCGGCGTTGCGTCACCTCGTGAGGCTACTGGGTAAACGCCAAAGGGCACCTTTACTCAAGGGCCTCTAAGCCAGTTGAGAAATTAATGTAAATTTACCGACAACTTGGTGTTTCATTCATGTAATTTGTTCAATTCAGTTAACTGGCAGATCGACCTCTACAGTACGATAACATGACGACGACAATGGCACTGAGACAGCTATTCACCTTGATGCTCAGAATAAGGCTTTGACTTAACTAATATTAGTCCAATGAATATGGATTGGAGATTGAATATGGAGATGGACGGACGAACAGCAAAGTGATCCTATAACGGTTCCATTTTTTCCTTATGAGCTACAGAACCCTAAAAAACATTTGTTCCGGCGCTTTTGAAATTTCGGCCTTGAAAATATGGGGATGAAAGTTCTAAAGGAATTCCAAACAAATTACTATAAGTTTATTATTTATCGGAAAGTGTAGCTATGTTTAGTAAAAATGCCGTCTTAATTATAATCCCACCCTCCTAAAGGACGTAAGTACGGACGTAGTCTTTAAGATCTTTTTTTAAGGAAACAGATATCCTAACCCTGCCGTCGCTTTATGTTTTTGAAATAATCATGTATGTTAGGAAGAACATATGTGATTTTCCCACTATAACGTCGATAAGCCAAAGGCTACTAGAAACACAGGGAAGCTTAAAGTTCCATCTTACAGACTGGCTAAAACCAAAAAGTCTTTTCTGGGAAATTGCATACGTTTTTATAATAAAATTCCAAAAAATATTATAAATGAAACGGATACAAAATTCAGATATATTGTCAAGAAGACATTAATATCAAAGGCGTATTATAAAGTTAATGATTATATCATGGACAGGGATATTTGGAAATAATTCCGATCCGCATTAGCGATCCCTTCAAATAGCGAACCTACTGTGTTAAAAATAAAGTTGTGTTAAATACTTGTGATGTATACATATCATTTAATAATATTGTAAATAAATCTGTTTGAAAAAAAAAAAAATATATACCTCGTTGAGTTTCTTGCCGGATTCTTCTCAGCAGAGGTTTTTCCGAACCGGTGGTAGATTTTTTTTGACATTCATAAGTGCTTGTTATAGCCTAAATTGAATAAAGATATTTTGACTTTGACTTTGACTTTGTAAGGTGTCAAGACACTATGAAGAATTAAGTACTTAGTCCTTTTATGTTGGCAGGGTAGTATACACGTCGCATTGCTAAAATGTGGCTTCCCGCAAAATATTTATGTTTTACCAAAGATCATGGATGGATGGATGGATGGATGGATGGAATCAAGAACAAAAAAAATATATATATATATATATATATATATATATATAGCAATGTTTTCCGTAGAAGTTTGTATGTGCTATTATTGGCAAAATAGGTATCCTAAATAAATTAAATACTTCCCAAAGTTAAAGCAGACGAAGTCGCGGGCAAAAGCTAGTTAAATGATAAATCTTTACAATAGTTTATCTTATTTACCAGTAGCTCCATTTACCTGTACTTAACTTGGGAGTTGTACCTACTCTTTACTGAGTATATTTAAAGGAGGAGTTAATTAATGAAAGGCTAAAGAACAAAGCTTTTTGAAACATTGACGATATAGACATAAATTAAACAAATGACAAGTAAAATATAATAAATAAAAAATAAAAAAAATATCACGTGACAATTCACACTAACTGACCTAGTCCCAAAGTAAGCTTAGCGAAGCTTGTGTTATGGGTACTAAGCAACGGATAAATATAATTATATAGATAAATACATACTTAAATACATATTAAACACCCAAGACCCGAGAACAAACATTCGTATTTTCTATACAAATATCTGCCCCGACACGGGAATCGAACCCGGGACCTCAAGTTTCGTAGTCAGGTTCTCTAACCACTAGGCCATCCTGGTCGTCTGAATAATACATAGTACATACTTTAAAAAATTCGCTTGGTGTCATTCGGTAGAGCAAGCCATCTAGCCCTATATCCCAGCTAAAAACACAGTCAACGATTTTAAACACAACACTGTAGCAGGTATCAATAGGTAGGTAATTATTAATTAATAAAGTTTAGTATGCCTAATTATCAGGTCAAAAATAGTTAGCTATAATAATTACTTCTACTAAAAACAAGCAGAATCGTGAATTGCTTACTCCTATTTTTTTCCATAATTACTTTATTGACTTAAAAATATACAAACCACTAGCCGTACCCGCGACTTCGTCCTCGTATAATTCGGTTATCACCATCTCGCGGGAACTATGCAATTTTCCGGGATAAAAACTATCCTAGTATGTCCTTTTTCGGGACTCAAACTATCTGTATAACAAATTTCATCTAAATCGATTCAATGTTTTAGTCACAGTATAACAAGAAACGTGTTATACTGTGGTTTAGTCGTGATGAAGTAACAAACAAACAAACAGACTTACAAACTTTCGCATTTATTATATTAATGGGAAGAGCCCTGTTTTTTTCTTTAATCCCTACATTTAACAGTTTTACCATCACTCTCAGTCTCCGTATTATAATTTTGCCGTCAGCCCCTTGGATTTATTCGTCGTTGGCGTTGAATGGTTTAAATGTCATTTATCAGAATAAAGGGTTATGGTACAGTGCTTCTCATCTCATCCCAGTCGTGGCAAGTGCGTCGGCGTAGCAATCTCATCTGTTGCTTTTCTGGAGCGTTAAATATTTCTACCGTGGTGGAAAAAAAGAATCAACGGGGACTGGGGACGAAGACACGGTTATTTCCGGCTGCGAAGCGGACAGTTTACCCTTTATGTTTGTGTACCGAGCTGGTTTTTTTATCGTCGCAAACTATTTTCTTGTTTCATCCCCACCGCTGAATAAAATTGCGTTTAAAAAAATATCGCATTGTTTCAAAATTGTCCAGCCAGTGATCTGGAAATTTTCTTATTTTCTGAGTTATCGGCAAACTTTTCAGCTTAATTGTTGAAGTGACAACTGTGTGGCGTACCGGCTTCGGTTTCGGAAAATATACTGAGTAATAAATATTTACCTATTATTTCGTTTCATATTGTACATTGAAGGACCAAAACTATAAGTAGACAGTACGATGCAAAATATTATTATATTTAGCCCATAACTGCGTGCCAGTGCTGGGCAAAGGCCTTCCTCTTGACTTCCACATCTCCCTATCCAGAGCTATATATTTGGCCACTCACTCAGTTCCACATCCAAGTAATCTCGCCATCTCCGCCTCGATGCAAAATAATATAAATTAAATGAGGTTGCCACTTTATTCACAACTGTCACGTTTTTGGCGCAAATCCTTAAACATGGCAATAATTTTATGTGTAAAATTTTGGTTCCTTTTATTTCGTTCTTTACTGTTTGTGTTGTTCAGTCAATGTCGTAATTTGGAGTTGACAAGGTGCTCAAAAATATCCGCACACGCCCTTACACGTTTGATGTTACAGTCGTGTTTAGATATTTTGAGTAAGTACCTGGTACCTTACGGTAGCAGATTATGAGCACGGTTTTATTATTTATTTGCAAAAACACTTTCATATCAATATCTTTTTCCAAATATACAGGTTCCCATATATTTTTAACTAAAAACACGTAAAGTAAGAACTTAATTCGGCCTTAAAAGTAATAAGTTAGACCCAGCAGACAAATATGATGTCTAGACTCAGCTTCACTTTCTTGTCATTTTAGTATGGATAGTCAAAAGATGGTTTCGTACCAAATAATTTACCGTCTCCGTGGCAAACTTTAGTAAAACGGGACAGCTTATTTGTTTGCTGACATGTTATAGAGTTATATTAAATTTAGCCCCTGCTTTTACTCTTGATAATGCGAAGGAAATCGATGACGCGATTACAAGTTGTTGCTTACTTAAGGATGCGAATTTCGCGATAAACTCGGAAGAAAGTTAAGAAACTTTGACGTTGACACGGCGTTTTTATTAATAAAAGTGTTTGAATACGCTAATTTATCGTGTCAAAAGTAAAAAAAATGCATCATAAATACTTGCTTACAGTTGTCACTTGGAAGATTTTTTCATTAGCTTTGAATAGCGACGCTCACTCAACAACGCGCAACAAAGGAACAAATTGTGGAATAACGCCAGCCATAGATAGATCATATTACCGTGAGAAAGATCGGGAATGTAAAAGGAAGAACGTTAGTATACGCGTGTGTGGGTGAGATTGATAAACAAGACTTTACATGCCATGAGCCTGTTAAGAACCTGGAGAAAATCAAAGGAATAAACCTTAATTTTTGAATTTCGTTTTAGTTATTTCTGAACCAATATAAAGATAGCATAACCTAACACCACTTTACCAGCTCTTATACCAAGTAAAACTCAGTCAATAACTATTTGTATTCGAAGGAACTCACAAAGCACACACAACAGGATTTTCTCCCATTTTTATTTTGTATTTATTTTTTATTTTTATATCAAATCTATAATCAACGCAGCTTATACTAATACAACTATAAACCCTGCAGTTTAGAAATGTAATTAATTGGCATAAAGTCTTAATCGATGTGGTTTTAATCTGTGTTATGGTCGAGCTTACCCGTCACATTGTTTCTGGTATTCAATTAATTGCCTCTGAAGTCTCGACATCCCGTCATGGGCCACACCGCAGGAGGGACGTGTCCAAAACAAACGGCGTAGGTGGCCTTGTCCATTTGAATAAGCATACAGGTCTGCAAAGCAAAGGCACAGCCTGCACGTGAGACCTAGCATTTTAAACAGCTCAGGGCTAACAGTGTTTATGTAGGTACATAGGTACCTAGTGATGTAGTGGTGGGTTATTATTCGAGAGGTTCAATTGTGTTCAGACTCAAATTTTCAGTAAAATTAGAAATATATCGTTTATTGTTTTTAAGTTGCTTAAGATATTATCACTGAAACTTGTGGTTAATATATTTTATTCTATTTTATCTTTTTTTCCACAATAACTTAAATTTTCTGCACAAAAGTCAGTTACGTGGTCTGATTCGGATTATCCCTGACTACTTTGTAGTATTGTAAAAAATACAAGGTATAGAAAAACTTGCTGTTTAAAACATGGATTGAATGTTCATAATATGATATACCATTCATGCAAACATAAAAAATTAGGACATTGATAAGACTATTTTTTTCTACATTTCCCGTTGTTCCAAAATACACCATCATTTTCGTAGCCACACTTATTAAGTAATATTTTAAACAAAAAGGAGGTCAAACCTGTAAATCCTTTTTTAACTATAAGCAACTTTGAAAATAAGACTGCGTAAATATGACGTATAATGTTTATCGCAAGCCATAATTATTTATCTATAATTAATGTAATAAAGGTTCAAGTTAGATTTGCGTCAAAGATCGAGCGTCATTTTCGTTACGGTTGCGACTTGGTGAGTATTGGGTAAATAAATATAATATTTTACTGGTGCTGTGTCATTTGCAGTTAAGTTATTCAATATTGATTTCATTTGCTTCAAACCTATAGGATATTTACTGCAGAGCCGCGAAAGTAAGAATTTTTCAATTTCGTGGTCATCATTTTCGTGGTGCTATGGGCCACGAAACTGATTAAAGACCACGAAAAAGATGATTTTCCCTACAAGTAGAAAAAATACAGAACACTTTTTATAGAATTTTCTGCTTTTTACAGTGTAATCGTTTATGCCGTTATTGATTTAATTGATTTAAATGAAGAATGGTTGACCGTCAACAACATTTGCTCCAGTGTGGTTATAGGAGTTATGACCAGTGCGACGTCAATTTTGTTAACTGGCGAGAGGTTCAAGAATTATTTTGCCCTGAATGTACGTGTGAAATGTATATATCTAAATATTAAAAAAAACTTCGTCATTTAGAGAAGCATTTTGTTGTGTTGTTTCGTTGTAATATAATTTCGTTCGGTCTACCGTAGACCTGCACGGGGGAAGGTATTGAAAGCTGTTTTGGTTTGTGAGTTGAAGTTATTAATCTTACTTTAATTAAATAATTTCTAGATAGTATTTAAAAGGTTACAAAAATGACAATTTTTAGTCGTCATTTTCGTGGTCAAGTTTTAATAGTTTTTTTATATAGATATCGATTGTCTATTTCTGTTGATACCTGATTAATTAAATAATGCTTATTCGTTTCTCATTATGATCGGATTTTCATTCAAATAATACAATTATAAGATTTTAAAATAAACAAAATGTTCTTTTTCGTGGTCTCGGTGCTCATTTTCGTTACCGTTAAAATTGGATTTTTGCTTTTTTTAACCAAAATAAACTTTATCGATCTCTTATAATATAAAGCATCTTATCGGTACATATCCTTATGTTCAAAATAAAACAGACCACATCAAAATGTGTGTTTTTATTTCTGTAACAATTTATCTTACACCTCAAATAATTACCCTGGTGTGAAACAAGTGTTAAGACTTGTTATTAAAAAAACCGGCCAAGAGTGTGTCGGACACGCCCAAGATAGGGTTCGAAAAAATCAAGTACTTAATGTTGTTCTAAGGATATCGTCTTGTGCGGAATCTTCCAAGTTTAGATATATTTTATACCTTAGCTGCTATTTACTTTTACACTACTAATAATTCTCAACCAATTTTAGCCATTATAATTTTCCTTGTAAATTTGATTATACTTACACCATCCTAAATTGTTTCAAATTATCCCACCCAACAGTTTAGATTTTAGAGGGGGGAGGGGCTCGATTTTAATGAAAATTTGCACTTTAAAGTTGAATATTTCGCAAACAGATCACTGAATCGAAAAATCGTGAAGCCCCCCAATAGTTTTAAAAGACCTATCCAACGTTACCCCACACACACTAAAGGGTTAGTAGAGAAAAAAAATCACCCCCACTTTACGTCTATGGGAGGTACTCTAAAAAAATATGTTTTAGTTTTTTTTACTTTACCACTTTGTCGGCGTGACTGATATGTATATTCATTCATGCCAAATTGCTGCATTAGGTACTAGACCTACTAACGGTCTCTGAGCTAAGCCGCGGACAGGCATGGCGAAACTATAAGGGTTCTTGACTACGGAACCCTAAAAAACCGTTTTTTACTTTTTTATGGTATATAGGGGCAAAGAGCAAACGGATCGCCTGATGGTAAACTATTACCCTCGCCCATGGACACCTGCAACACTGGAAGAGTCACAAGTGCTTTGCCGACCTTTATTCATTGAGACAATAGTAAAATTTGTTTTTATTTGGCGACATAAATAGAAAGTCAGGTCAAGGCTTGCCTTGCTAGGTACTTTACAAAAATGAATCAAGCTATTTTTAATTGGTTAAGCTATTAAAACAGTATATAAATCTGTTTTTATTGAGTTCTAAATTTTGCGACTTGCTAAAAGTACTTACCAACTTTTTTATGCCATTGATACTTAACTTCTATAATTCAATTTCAGCAGAGATTTATCGATATCGCAAGCGCAATGAAATGAGAACATCCCTATCGTGGCCTATTGTGTTTGGAGGCTGTTGGAAGACATCGCCGGCCGAGGACGTCGAGTTTACTACTACATACCTTGCTACAAGCATCTATAACAACCCACATTCTCTCGTTCGTAACTAAGTACGTCTCTTTCAAACTAAACCTGGTAAAATGAGACGCACATAGCGAGTAGCAATTCGCAACAGTCGTGCTGAGCATACCCTGTATACGAGTGTAGGTAACCCAGTGGCTGGAAACTGCGCGTCACTCGCCTGTTCATTCACTAGAACACACTGAAAACTGTGTTTCAAATCAACGAAATTCCGTTTTATTTCTATGAACAAACCACGCGGAATTTCACTTGAGTTTCCTAGTTTATACCTTGTTTCTCTCGTTATCAGAATTCTATAAATTATCACTCTAAAAACACTTGAGGCTATTGAAGTATGTAGCAATTAAGCCAAATGGCACCTCAGTTACCCCAGGAAATAGACGATGTTGATAAAATCGGACGTTAACGAGACTTATTCGTTCATGATTCTAATGATGATTCTATCTTCTCAAGACAAGCTTAACCGTAGTTATATTTATAGTATGTACAGTCGAGGAACCTTTTCATAACCAATTTTGCTATGATTTCTTTGGCAGATGTATGGGATTAGTAGTACAAAAGTTCTACCCTGGTACGTGATTCAGCTTCCATTTTGTAACATTTGTTCAAATCACTTTTTGTAATCGCAGAAGAGGAAAACTAAATATGTATGTACACGCAACCTGGATCTTATTTTGGTTACACTATGAAAGTAACAAATAATCCATATGGCACTCGGAAATTGTTCTCCATCTAAAAACAATTGACTTCATTCTTTCTTCTGCTTCCATATTAAAACACCCAGGCATTGTGATTCAGTCGTAGCCCTTTAAAGGAATATAATTTAAGAATAATATTATTTAAGGTTAAGGTTTATTCCAAACATCAAGGGGTTACATCCTGATTCGGGTGGTTTACTTTTGCATGCTTTTTGTTCCATTTGCTCGGAGCTAGCTATGAAGTCGAGTAGAAACGACAGATTTTGATCAAACGTTTCATGGTTTATGTTTAATAAGTTAATATTTATACAATTTTCGGGTAGAGTAAAGGAGGGCCAACAGTAAATTCAATTAAGAATCTTACCTCTGGTGATTGTGCCATCCCCAAGCGATGGATTTTACGCCTCTAAAGGAATTACCGACAAGAATGGATCACGGAATCTAAGTTGCTGCCTATTCTAACTTTGATAATCATTATCCTCCAAAGTCAAGCAACTTAAGCAAAGTATTTAATTTCATAATAGCTTAAGTATCTTGCCAAGTGAACTTAATTTGAATTGAATAGATCATTGTAATCTTGATTGCTCCGCTCACGATAAATTACTTGCTTAATTAGATTAGTTGGTATATTAACCCCTAAGGCCCAAGCAAAATGTTTTGTTGTTTTTTGCCTTACAAACAGCTAAATACATCTACTTAGTGTGTAATGAATATCACTTACAATATACTCACATTAACTTGAACAAGACTTATATTTCATATTTATCAACCTAAATTTAGGCTTACAGTCAACCGTCTACGTTACAAAGAAATCGAAACGAATCGCGACACTAAATACCTCTGGGGATAAGTGGCGTGCGTCAATTCTATCAACATTTACACGCATTTTTAGTGTAATAATTTCTCACGTAAAGAATACTTATATCAAAAGCTACGAAAAATTCAATTCAATAAAAGAAGCTACACCATTATTTCAAAAAGATTTAGATCTGTAAATGACTGCGGATTACATTCTAGCCGTGCAGCCCTCTATAGGCCAAAAGCGGCTTAAAGTTCGAAGATCCTTATCCTCACTTTGGGTCTACAAAATTAGGTCAACGGACTCCGAAGCTATTACAAGATTTATCTATGTTACCTTTATTTTTGGAAAGAAATCACATAATAATTCTTAAGTGAAAAGAAATTTATTTAATTTAAACCAACTGTAATGGTAATTCGTTAGCAGCCGGCATTTTTTTTTCTAATATTAGTAGATCAAATTAAAAAACAATTACAAGCTAAAATACTGTCTACGGAACTTTTTAAATAACTTTCAAGCAATTATAGACGATTTAAAAAACAGTGAATTCAGCCAGGTAGCCCATTAACATGAGAAGTAATTAAGATCATCACATTCATGCCTGCATGTTTTTTAAACTGAATCTATTCTCTTACTTCTTAGGTGGTTTTAGTTGAATATACATTACTCGTACTTACTGTACGACAGAATCATACTTAATATGAATTCAGATAGAAGTAGGTAGGTATACATTGATTGTTTTATGATGGAGTTTCTTGTATATTTTATTAAGTGCAACGGAAATCAAAATCCTTTATTTTAAGTCTCTGTCTTTTACGTGTATTATCGTTGCTGAATACGGCTCTATCCGTTGTACTTTTGCTGTTAATATAACTGTAACACACTTCTCATCGGATATTCTCATTTGCTTATGTAAGGGTGAGCGAACTTATTAGTACAAAGATTCACTTTGTGTAACATAATATTACTACCGTGCAGCTTAAAAATGAAAATGTCACCAGAGTTGTTGACGAAGTATTTAATAACAGAGCTAATAATATCCCAAAACGGCGTCATTATGATACACTTGATATATTCGGATACCTATCTCGCAAACTGAGCTCGCAAATGAAGTGTGCACGTCCTCGTACGCCTTTCCTTCCAACAAAAGCCTGAATGTTCATTTACTTTTCACAAAAGGTTCACTTCATTTTTCAACACAAACGCAAGCATATAGGCATAAAATAATGTACGCAAACATGAACATCAAAATATCTTAGCAAGTATTACGTGAATCTTGAACCTGTGGTAAGCGTGTCAACAAAACACAATATGCGCTCATGTACGCTCGAACAACTATGTTCATATCATAACTCACCCCTGTATCAGCTCAATTGCATTGCCAAACCTGCTGTGGCAATATTTACGTTGTGCGAATATACCGTAAACTTGTTTGACTTTAGAAAATTGCAGCTAAAAATTGAGGCTCTCAGAAGAGAGTGATTTACTTGTTATTCATATAAGTTACTAACGTGTGAATTTTTGTTTTGCAATATAGCAAATGGTTGTTTAGAAGTTAAAGTGAGTTAAACCTATGTAAATTAATATGACGATTTAAACTTTGATATTTCGTTTTATTTTCAATCGCATTGTTTAGGTTCGTTTTCATCTATTCTATCGATCTCAATTTGAGAGTCTGCAATGAGCACCTGACCATTTACCTAAGTTCGAGCAGTCTCATTATGTATGTATTCAGGGTCAGTAGCAGTGCGATGACATAAGGGCAGATAGCAGGTGATCTTGTGTACCTTTACAATATAGCTCTTGCATAATATGAATGCAGAAAACGAATACAACTCCGTGTATTAGAAATCTGGCTGCCAAATTTGCAATAGTGATAATACGGTATTTGACAACTCCCGAATTTGCCATATCTTAATATTATTATGAAAATAAAGATAGACAGACAGTGTTTAGCGAAAAGAAAACTTAAATCGGTTGAAAATTGGATTTAAAGTGATTTTTTGAAAAATCTATATACCTGTCCTTTCTCAAACGCTTTTCTCTATGCAGCAAGTATGGCGGTACTGGCGTGTAACTCAGTATGTCTTTCTCTGTCTAATCTTGAATTTCAAACCCCATAACTTTGTTATTTATAAAGCTAGCATAGAAAATTGTTTTTCTATTTGATAACAGGCATTGTGTAGTTTTAATTTATAAAACATTATACAAAATAGTCAAATACCGTATATTATCAAGAAATACTCTGTTTTCAATCCTTCTCCCGTTACGATACAGTGACCTGCAAACTTTTTGAGCACGAGACGTGGCACAAGTAATTTAGTACTAACAAATGTTAATGGCGCTTCTGCAAATTGAAGGTCATTACCAACTGAAGAAATTCATCGACAATTGTATCACATTGCAAAGCTAATTTTGTACGATTTGTTGGTTACGAATGCTCAATTTAACGTATCACTTCCCCGTTTATAATTTACGGTGGAAAAATAAAGTAGGAACAGTCATGTCCATTGGCCAAATAAGTGGTCTATCAATTTTTAAACAAGTTCCTATCAAAATGAATATGTCGGTAAAGTCGAACTTTCAAGTTGACAGACACGTCTATTTGCATTATTGTTTTATGACATGCAAACGATTATCAACTTTAGGGTGGTAGACCACACATTTGGCTGATGGTACCTATGTATTAATCAAGCGTTCTGCTAGGGCATGCTCGCTACACGTTAACGCGTTGAAGCGTATGATCTAATATGGTTGCATTGATGGGGACAGAAACGCTGAAAACGCTATGTAACGTTTCCTATTCAAACCAGGTTAATTTTGCTTTTCAGGTAGCATACACAGAAAATATTTAATCTTTTGTATCATCCTTACCGATATCGAATAAAAAACTTTTTATTACCCATTGAATAAATGTGAAAATGCCGAAGGTCGCGGCAGAATGAACTGTTTGTTCTCGGGATAATTCAGAGAGCGAGCTTAACAAAGGCTGTGTTTGTAATATTTTGAGTCGGTGAAGCGCCATTATTTACTTGATGAGGACATAAATATGTAGTACAAAGCGAAAAACTTCACTGCAAAGGAGTTAAACTCACATTTTGAATACGTCTAATTCATTGAGGAGAACAATGACGCCATGTCATTAGACGGTTACTGAAGGTACTAATAGAACATAACTTTTACAACATGCTAATATACAATGTGAGACACCCATAGTTTTACAAACATAGTTGTGAACGAAATTTTAACAATGGAACGTTATATAAGTGGTGCTGATAATTTATTAACTTACAAATAACTTGGTATTTATGTACATTCGTAAAAAAAATGTCACTAAACTCTTCAGTTGAAACCCGTGCGGATTCCAGGCGACCTGTAAATCCCCGCAGCTTTCAAGAGCACTCAGTCCAAGTTGTCACAGCACTTCGCGAATAATTGAATAAGTTCAATACATGGCTCACGACAATTTCCCTGATTCTGCCAGCTGGCGCGACGTCACGAACGAAAATCATGGCACATTCTAACTCTTAGTGCCTATAAGTTACTGTAACATTTAACGTACAGCCTTTTCGTAAAAACTAAGAAGTTAAAAACAATATTTTTTCAAGTAATCCCTCTTTGCAATATATTTACTATAATTATATGTATATGTGTACCTATCATCCAAAAGGTAAAAAAATCAATTATCA